>NC_046159.1:140832213-141062213 GCF_011064425.1 Rattus rattus | reverse complement strand
AGCTCCTTGCTAACCTGTTAGATTGTGTTCCTAAAGCTAGCCTGGAAGTCTACTCCCTTGTTTGGCCACTCCCTCCTCCAGAGACCAACCACCAAGCTATCAATGCATTGAAGTCCAGTTAATTAGAGTAGCCAAGAGGAAGAGGAGTCCTAATTAACATGTCCAATCAAAGTAAACCAACTCATCCTAACCACGGTTTCCCCTTTTCCCTTTATAAACCGACATTTGCTTCCATACAGGCTACCTGTCTCCTCTCCTTCCAGAGTCAGTTCTTTGTCCTCCTCCAGTGCAAATAGCACTCCCTCATTCCTTTCCCCTTCTCCCTAGTCCCCTGTCCCCTGTCTTATCTCTTATCCCATCCCCTTTCTGCTTCTGGGTAAATAAATCCCCTCTGTGCTGAATACTTGGTCTTGATATGTCCTATGCTGACTCAAGTCCTTTCAAACATTTAAAAAAAAAATTAAGTCATGAACCTTCTAAAAAGCCAGGGAAGGAGTTCATAGGAAATAAAGCCAAAAATTAACAAATGCAGCATCGTGAAAGTTAAAGTCTTCTATACAGGGAAAAAAAGACCCACAGTCAATCAAGCGAAGAATGGGAGAAATCTTTTGCCAACTATACACCTGGTAATGAGGATTAATAACTAGAATACACAAAAACCGAAATAGCAAGAAAACAAGCCAATCAAAATAGGCTATAGATCAGAATGTAAAAAAATCTCAAAAGAAGAATTACAAATGGATGATAAGCACAGCTTAAAGTATTTAGCTTCATTTTTCACCAGAGACTTGTGAACTGAGAGTGCTTTAAAGGCTCTATCTCATACAATCACAATGGTTATCACCAAGAAATCTAATTCTGGCATGGATGTGGAGAAAGAGGAGCCCTTACTCACTGTTGGTGGGAGCCCAAACTATGAAAAGCCGTAGAGAGATGTCTCAAAGAGCTGGAAAAAGATGTCTTTCACTCCCTGGGTATATTCCAAAGGACTCAATATCTGCTACAAGGATGCTTGCCCATCCTTCTTCACTGTCGAACCAGCCTAGATGTCCATCAACTGACGAGTGGATTGTGAAAACATGGCATACACGGAGTTTTACTCCACAGTACAGAAAAATGAATTTGAAGGTAAATGGATGGAACTGAGTGGGGGTGGGGTGTTATACTGAATGGAATAACACCAGGACAGAGAAGCAAATGGCTTGTATTTCTCCCTCATGTGTGCGTCTTTGCTTCAAATACCCAACTGTATGTCCTTCTTGATGATAGTCTTCACGTTCTGTCATTTCTTTCCACTTTATACTTTAGCTCTCATTACTCAGATCCAAGACTCTTAATCCTATATTTGATTGCCCCATTCTGCTTAATATACAGTATCTCTTTTTATGCTCATGAAGAAATTTTGAACTGTTAGTAGTACAGTTGGTATTTACATCGTTCAAGCTATGGAGGCCCGCTCCCCTAGCATAGCTGTAGCCATTTTGTTCCACGACTGCCAACCATTTTATATTGTTGCTGACACAGAAAAATAGCTTAACTCAGAGCTGAGTCGGGTTGACCATACCGTCTGCTATGTTTTGAGGGTTATCAATCTTAAGAAACTCCACAGCTACAGGTTCCACTTAGGACCAATCAGATTAAAAAGTCAGTTTGAACTCTTATGCCTAAACTGCCAAAATAGCTTGAGCAAGAGTTGGCTGCCCTGCACCCCTTTCTGCACCTGCATATGAGTTCACTGTGGTTTTTGCCTTTGTAAACCGACCCTGGAAAACATTCAGGGTCTCAGGATTAGCTCCCACGTCTACGCTGTGTTCCTGATTGATCAGTCTTGGGGTATGCATTTTATAAACTATTCCTTCTTAACAAGACACCCGAGTTCAAGTGGTTCGTGGAGCAATTCCTGAACCTCAACACACGTCATCTCTTCTGTTCTTTCAGCTGCTGAATGTAGAAGGAAAAAAAAATTACCAAGGATCTGGGAACAAAATTTGAACCCAGAAAACATGCTGTTTTCTATCTACACCACAGGGCTTCTGGCATCTAAACAACTAACTCAAAAAGCACTTAAGATCAAGTAGTAAATTCCTTAAGCAGAATGAGGCCAAAACATTCCTTGCTTTATTCCATTTTCTGTACCTGCAGTTGTAAACCATTTCTCTCTCCTGTTACTTTCATGGTGCCTAAATGCAATACTATGCTCCACATGATTATCAACATGACTCTGTTTAGGTAAAGTGCTTATCACGCAAGCCTGAGGGCCTGAGTTCGAAAGGTCTTTTGTGGTCACAGCACGTGCCTGTTATCCTACCCAGCTAAACCTGCAAGCTCCAGGTTCAGTGAGAGAGAGTGTGTTAGTCAAAGCTTTCTGGAAGCACCTTCAAAGACACATCCAGAGGAGTCTCTCCAAAGTGATTCTAAATCTAGTCAAAGTAACAATGAGATGTAGCCATCACTACCTCCCTGGGGAAGCATTCCAACATGAAATGTCCGCTCCAAGAAGACGCACAGAATTCCCGTAGAAAAGATAAGTGGTTAGAGGAACGCTTGGGGTGCCTGGTATGTTAAAATGGAATGATCTTAGAGGTGTATTGTAAAAGTAACAGCAGTTGTTAATGTTGTTGTTTCTGCCTCCTTGGGAAGTTTTAAAAATATGAATAGTGAAGAAAAAAACAAAGTATTAAGTATTCGAGCTTGAGGGATAATGAAAAGAATTAATCACTTCAAAACAATTTTATCTCCAGGAAAACTTCAATAATTCAGGGGAAATAATAACCTGTCCTAGATATGTTTATTGATTTTTTTTCAGAAAAAAAATATAACCTTATGTTTCATATGAATAAAGGGCAGATGACAACTAATTATTTATTGACTAAATATTCTACAAATAGTACATTTGAGGCTATTCGAGAAATAAAAAATGAATGTATCAATGCTTTATTTATTTAGCATTTTAAAATTAAAATTACTGCTGAAGAAGAAACAGTGTTATTAGCAATGATTTTTTTTCGTAGATGAGAGTCTAAAGAGTTTTATTTTCTCTGCTATTTTAAAAATATTTTTCTAATGTGTGTGTGTGTGTGTGTGTGTGTGTGTGTGTGTGTGTGTGTGTGTATCTGGGTATATAGGTGGAGGCCAGGGGAGAATATCAGGTATCCACCTTCTTCCCCTGAAACAGGGTCCCTTGCTGAATCTAGGGGTCACCACTTTTTGACTACATTGGAAGCCAGCAAACCCCAAAGATTCTGCACTGCTGGGGTTACAAGTAACAAGTACACGTGGGTTACAGTTGAATACCAGGGAACTAAATTTGTCTCCTCATGCTTTTATGGCAAGCACTCTTACCAACTGAGCCGTATCTCCAGCTTTTCTTTTCCAATTTTATACAATAAATTGCATTTCTCTCTCTCTCTCTCTGGATATTTGTAGCAAGGTCTCTCTATATGTACCCTTTGCTGGCTTGGAACTCCTTATGTTGGCCAGGCTGGCCTCAAATTCATAGAGATCCACCTGCCCCAGCAAGCCCCGAGTGCTGGGATCAAAAGGTATGGGCCACCACGCTCAGCTGCATTACTTCCTAATAACTGCTGTGGTCAGAACAGCTAGCACGAGGCTTACCACATCACAGTGTTTTCGATGTGTAATTATTGCAGTTGAGTACAGGGCATGGGTTGTACAGCAGATCTTGATGTCTAGAACGTATTCATTTTCCTTGGCTGAAAATATATGAATCTCCTCTCTCTCTAGCCCCAGGTAACACAACCCTCTTCAATTGTTTAGCTTTGATTAGTTTTAAACAATTCACTTAAGTGGACCGGTGCAGTGTTTGTCCTTATGTGTTAGGCATATTGCACCCAGCATGGAATGCTCTAGTTCATGGTACAGAATGGTTGTTTAATATTATATCATACACACATATCACTCTCCTTTTTTTAAAAAAGCCATTCACCTTCCATACATTAGGCTGATCACAATCTTGGCTTTTCTGAATAGTGCTGCAATGAACTCAACAGAGTCAACAAGACCTCTTGTATCTCCTGATTTCAATTCTTTCGGATGAGATTACTGGATCATGTGATTGTTATATTTTTACCACATTTATTTATTCATTCACTGAGGGGGGTACATATTCCAGGGCAGGCATGTGGATGACCGCCACGGAAAGTTGGTTCTTTTACCATGTGGGCCCTGAAGATCTAACTCAGGTGATTAGGCTTGACCACAAAAGCCTTCCTGGGCTTGACCATCCAGACAGTTCTACTTTTATAGTTTTAATTTTTTTAAAGATTTATTCATTTATTATATATAAGTACACTGTAGTTGTCTTCAGATACACCAGAAGAGGGCATCAAATCTCTTTACAGATGGTTGTGTGAGCCACCATGTGGTTGCTGGGAATTGAACTCAAGACCTCTGGAAGAGTAGTCGGGCGCTCTTAACCGCTGAGTCATCTCTCCAGCCCCTATAGTTTTAATTTTTAAGGAACCTCCACACTGTTTTCTAAAACATCTCTACCATTTTATATTTCTTCCAGCAGTGTTCATTCAGCAATCTAATTTTTCCACAAGCTCCCCCAAATCTCCTCATTTGTTTGTTTCCTTTTTATAATGGCCACCATAACAGGCACAAGAGAATGTCTCCTTATAGACTGTGTGGGTGAGTGTGTGTGTGTGTGTGTGTGTGTGTGTGTGTGTGTTTTATGTTATGTTAGAAGCATTAAGCAATTTAAGACAGAGAATCCTCCTTATAGTTTCAATTATATACTTAGGTGATTAATATTAATGAGCATTTACATTTGTTAATCATGTTTTCTAAAGATTTATTTATTTATTTTATGTGTATGAGTTTACTGTTACTGTCTTCAGACACATCAGAAGAGGACATTAGATCTCATTACAGATGGTTGTGAGCCATCTTGTGGTTGCTGGGATTTGAACTCAGGACCTCTGGAAGAGCAGTCAGTGCTCTTAACCTCTAAGCCATCTCACCAGCCTAAGCATTTCCATTTGTTTATTGGCCATTTGTATATCTCCTTCAAATGTGTGTTACTTTTAAATTTTACAAATTAACAGACCTTTAAAATATTAATGAAGCCTTCCTATAATTAAGGTTAATGATTTAAAGCATAAGATAGCCTCTTAATCATCAGAATAAATTTTCCATCATTATCAGTCATGTGCAAAATGTTATGAGTAAATTCTTCAAATATACTTTTAAAAATGGAAGCCAAGGAGTCTGTAGGAGACAATCTATTCCAATCTTCCTTCCAGTGAATTTGACTGTCATCTCTCAAATCCAGAATAATGATAAATTGACCAAAATCTAAAAGTAATCAACAGACAGGAAAACATAATATACTAGAATTTAAACTAGCAAAAATGGGGAATGATCATAAGGAATCAAGTTATGTCCACAGTGTTTCTACATTTTTACAATATAATGGGTAAACTATCTGTATGTAGCCAACAGTAAAGTTTTAAGCTTTGAAAGGCACAGAATCTCTGTTGAAATTATTCTACTCCACCTTCATAACTCCAAGCTGATACAAGCGTGCAGTAACCACATTGCATCCCATTTCTTAGTTTTTATATTATGTAGCTGACTCACTGTTGTCTGTCTATGAATCTGTGTAAATGAGGAATCAGTGTGGAAGGATGTTTATCTGTTAGGTCAAAGTGACCTTGAGAGTCACATACAAGCCAAAAAACTCTGTTATAGGACAAATGAAGGAGTGCCTTGCACTGCCAGACAAAACGTAGGTTCTGATTGCTCCGAGTCTTCCACCAAAGCTTCCTGATTTTGCCTTATTCCTGCTGCCAGTTATAGCAACTGTGGTACTTTGTCTCCAGTGGTTAGGTGATACTTCCCGGCCTTTGTGGAAAGCACTGTCTCCATCATTTTGGTGGTAGACTCTCCCAACACCGTCATTTGCCTCTCGATAACAGCTACCACAGTTCTTTCATGGATGCCAGAGCTCCTCTCACAGTGTATTTCTCAAAGCTCTGCAAAGACAGAAATGACAGAATCTTCTCCAGGAGTATAGTCATGATCTGGTTAGAGAAAAAATTAATATGATCAATTACTGTGGTGTACCTAACTCTGAACATGACAGCAAATTACATCCCAACTCTTTATGGGTCAATATCAATAAATTTAGACTAATTCGATGTTGTATTTGGCCTTGGTCTGGCAACTAAAAAAATAAATCTATTCTCACATAAATTCACCAGGTTCCTGTCAGCAGACATTTTAGCAAAAATTTGCAGCTCTTTTGACTATAAATCATACTGTACTGAGTCTTACCTTATACTGAAGCTGACTCAACTAAAGAAACTACAAACCATGAGAAACAGTGCTAATAGGTTAGGATAAGACCAGACTTGCCTTTATCGGGCATCTCATTCAGACAACAACCTTCAAAGAAGGGAAGGCCAACCTCATTCAACACCGAGTTCATTCTATTATAAGTAAGGTTCCCAGAAATAAGGGGTTCAAGAGTCTCAATTATGAGTCCACCCAGATACCCCATTGCAAGTAGCCCTTCTTAAAAACCGGTTGATTTTCAAGGAACAGATTAGCACATCTTTATTTTCCATGTGTAGAGACCTTCAACCCACACAATCTGACTTTGTTCTGACCTGCAAAATCAGCTCGGTGACGACTTTTAAAGCTGGAACTTCTTTTCTAGCTGTTTTATAGAAACTCCCGGTTATCCGACTATGTCTTAAACTCAGTGTTTGAAGACCTAACATTGTCTTTTTCACTTCCTAAGCTTTTCAGTGTAGTTAAAAGCAGCTACTTAAGTTCTAGTGCGCATGGCTTTCACTAGAGTTGCAATGGCTATTGATACAGGAGCCAGCTTCCTGTGGATTTTAATGGAAAAAAAAAAAAAGCCCATGACAAAACCTGCAAGTTGTTCATATATGATGCAATGAGAACAGAGACTAGGGTTAGAAGGAAGATTAAGAGTTAGAAACAGGGGGATCTGAGGCCTTGAGGAAGATGGCACATGGCTGCAGAGGAGAAAACTGAGCTTAATAGATGAGCTCTGGCTTAGCTACAGCAGGTCATTGTTTCTTCTCTGAAGCCTTTGATATGCAAGGCATTATTGTCCTTTTATAAAGCTTTGCTTCTGCCTAAGAAACCATCTCAGACCTCCCCGTAGACAAGGAGTTGAGTATGAGGTGACCACGAAAGACTAACTCTCTGCCATTGTAAAGTTACTAGACTTTTATCTAGTGGGGGAACAAAGAGAGGCCGGTATAGTTAGCATTACTTGAGACACCTGCCAAGTTGGAGTGCACTAATTCTGGCCCAGTAACTAAGAGCTAACAGCCAGGTTAATAGCTTACAAAACTGAAGTTGCAGATAGACAAAGGAGGGCTTCTACCACTTCTAAGTGAGTAGGCATCACATGAATAGCACAGTACTGCTCCCTGGTTGAGCCAGGAGGACATACATAGAGCTGTGGCCCTCCGTTGGCTCAGTCCATGATAGCCCGGGTGATTAACCAATCTAAACATGGAACCCCTCAGCCCTATGCAGTTTCTACCAAGGTCCTATAAAAACCACTATATAAAGGAGTTTAGGGACTTCTCCTTCCCTTGAAAATGCCTTCCACCATTAGGAATTTCTCTGATTTTTTTTCTTCATTTCTCATTTTTCGGTAATGCCTGTTGTAGAATATATTTAATCTCAACCAGGGGCTTCTACTCCGCCTTTGATCCTTCAGTTCCCAGATAAAAGATACACAACTTTTATTATTTACAGCAAGCCTTTATCAGAACTAAAGCTAGGCAGATGTCCACCCTCTATGCAATTAGAATCTACTTTCCTATTGATAACCCCAAGTTATCACTTAGTTTATCTAGGCTGCTCTTAACTCCAATTGGCCAGTCCTCATGGCCACAATTTTAAGATTCTTTCCCCATGGTGTCTTCTCCTCCTTTTCCTTCATCTCTCCTTGTGGTTCTCCTCTGACCTCTCCTGGTCTCTCCTCACTTTTCTCTCCTTTCCAGCCCCAATCAGGTAACTCAAAAACCCCTCTAATCCTTCCAGTAATTGGCTATAGCCAATTTTATTTAACCAAAAGTTTTAAATCAAGGGAAAAGGTTTGCACAACGAAATCCTGTAAACATGAGAATTCATTAATAGGCCTAGACTTTCTGGTTTAGAAGTCAGCATTACAATGCATAGCAACAGGCCAAACCTCACTGCCTCTTAATGTATTCCACTTTGCATACACCCATTAGATCCTATGCCTTTAATCCTCATTGCCATGAGACAACAGATAGCTGTCTCAGTTGATCTCTGGTGGCCATTAAATGTTCGGTACCTCACGATCCTGTGTCAAGCACAAGTAGGCGGAGAAAGGTCCAATAATACTCAAAAACTTTTCAATTAAAAAAAATACAAGGAAAAGCATAACAAATACCGATGAAGGTGTAGAAATGAGGATGTAGAATACTAATACACTATGGGTAGGGGTACAAATTTGTTCAACCATTATGAATGATGGTATGTAAATTCCTCAAGAAATGTAATAGATCCATCATATTATCCATCAATTCTGCTTCTGTGTCTAATAGAAGTGGACAAACATTCAATAATATGCCTGCACTTCCACGCCTATCGCAGCTCTATTCACAACATCCAAGATTCAGAATCAACCTAGGTATCCGTTGGTGAATGAACGGACACAATGCTACCATTACCCAATGGAATCGTATAAAAGGCGAATTGAATAGAAGGGACAGCATTATGTCAAGTGAAATAAGATGGACACAGAACAACAAATACTGCATATTCTTACTCACATGCAGAATCTAAATGAGTCAATTTCAATGACAAGTACAATACGATGAGTAGAGTCTAGAAATGAGAGAGGGAAAGTAAGAGGTGAGAAGGTGAAAGGAAATTCAGTTGAATAGGACTGAGCTCTGGTGTTCTGCAGCCCAGTAATGTGAACACGGTTTATAATAACATACCTGTTTTGTTAAGAACTAGAAGAGAGGAGTTTAAAAAGCTTTAATCACAATGAAGGGGCGGGGAGACAGAAATACTAAGTAACTGGTTTGATCATTATATAAGGTGTACATATGCTGAATCATCAAGTGACCCCCCAACCCATGAGAAAACATCAGTGAACATTTACTCTTGTTAAAATGACAATATAAACACAACCTTTCAGACTGTGCTACAGGAAGTAGCACAAAGAAAACTGATGGTTTTTTTATGAACGTTTGCACTATGGCATAGCAATTCCTCTCCTGGGAAATCATGCAAATGAAATGCAAGCACACGCCTACGAAACGACTTTCAAAGAATGTACAAAGAAGCTTTATCCACAAGAGCCAAAATGATAAAACCAGCCACATTCACCAGAAGATGTTGCATCTGGAGTAATACTTTGGAATGCAGCCTAACCATATGCGAACATGAGCTCGTAAAGCGTACTGCGTATTCGCTGAAATAGTGTTAAAGACTGGCAAGCCACTCACACACAGAAGAGAACATGTTCTATGGCTCCATTCAAAACAAGCAACAGTGAGAGGAACAGAAACCATAGTTGCTTTGCCCTGAACATAAAACTAAAAACTCTTTCAATAAAAAATTTCCTCCTAAGCAACAGAAAATTTAAAATGTCTTGAGGAACAAACAAAAAACAAACAAACAAACAAAAAAAGCATGGCTAACATCTCCCACACTATTTTTATATCTCTTTTGTAGTAAATATGTTTGATTTGTATAATTAAAATGTATAGTAAATGTTTCTATAGAACAAAACTCCAAAAGGTAATTTGCAATCTCTTCTGCAAAACTGTGAGTTGTGATGTGTTATGCTTATAAAATATCTGAAAAAAAATCTGGGGCAAATTACAACTTTGTGGCCATAGACTGTAATATAATTAGATACTGAGCGATGAGTTTGTGTCTCCGCTAGGTGGAAAAAGCACTAGATAAGTCCCACTGATAGATTTGCTCCAACTGTAATTCTGGTCATGTGCCTCCTGGTCAGCATGCATAGAGTACACAATCTCCCGAAGACACTACACATCAATTAATTCAAGAGATTGAGGCATAAAAACTAACACCAACTTTCTGTTATATAATAAAAGCAATTGTCATCTTGCAAGAATGCCTAAACTCAGTGCGTTCTCTTTCTAGAGGCACATCTTCCAAAGGGAGAACAGGGAGGTTTGACCCTCCATTTAAGCTTTGCAATTGTGTGAATACTAACTTCTTCCAATAGCCCCAGTGTCAAGATCATGATTCACGTTCGTATTTTAATAATACCCTGTAGTCCATCACCTGTGATTTTGCCCTATAAAGTCAAGGCAATGAAATTACTTCTTCGGGTTTTCAATTTCTTGGAAATCTCTTCTCATTTAACGGTGAAAAAGAAAAAGCATTATTTTTCTCTCAAGTTATATAGATAGCAATCTTCCTGATTACAAAGGCCAGAAACCCAAGGAAACTTGGTTTAAACCAAAAAGAAAAGCTCTTCAACTCTTCTAACTGATGCAAACTCGTCAAGGTGCCCGTGAGAAATAAACCAATATTAAACTGCTTGGGGGGAGGGGTGATGTGGTGACCCTACTGTTCTCCCCTGATGTTTTCAGAGGCCTTCCCTGGATACTCAACAGTCTCTCTCTACCTACCTCACTTTGTCTGTTCTCTAACAAAATATATGTACGCTAGACCCCTGTGGCTGGTTTAATTGCATTTTAAAAATTCAATTGTTTGTGTAAAGCTCATTCATCACAGAGAACTATAGTGTGGAGATCATAGGGTTAGCTGAAGCTGCAGTGCCTGCCTCTTCCCCTCGCCTTTCCTCCCTCCTACCTTTTCCCTACTTTGAGGAGAGGTTTCCTCCCAACCTAGTGCTTTGTAAAGAAGGCTAAGTATAGACTGTCTTCCTGTGTTCCTGTCCGTCTCTCAAACAATTTTGACCCGCCTTCCTCTTCATCCCTTGCTGCATCGGCACTGCCATTTTCCTTGCTTCCATAATTCTGAAAAGGCACCTCCTAACTTGTTTCTTGCAAATGCTATTGAATATACTCTCCCCTGAGGTCTGTTGTCTCTGCTTGAGAAGAGGTCAAAGGGTCTGTCTTTTGCCTGGAAGTAGAGGGAGACAGGAGTAAGAACTCTAGCTCTGTAGACAAAAGAAAAAGAAGTGGATGAGGTTCTTCTAAAATGTAAAGCCCATTCATGATGCTGCAAGTTTTAATAACCACATACGGAGTGGTACTATACAACCATTTGAACCATTTTTTTAATTGTGGATCCTTACACACTATATCCTGATTATGGGTTCTCCTCCCTCTACTTCCAGTTCTTTCCCTCCCTTCTGTACCTGCCTCCTTTCTGTCTTTCATTAGAAAACAAATAATTAAAATAAAATAAGATAAAACAAAAACTGCCACATCAGAATTGGACAAAGGCAAACAAACAGAAGGAAGAGAGCTCAAGAGAAGACACAAGAAACGGAGATCCACTCATTCTCATACCCAGGAATCCTGTAGAAACACTAAACTGGAAGCCATAACATATACACAAAGTGTAAAAAAGAGAGAAGAATATGTGTGTGTGTGTGTGTGTATGTGCGTGTGTGTGTGTATGTGTGTGTATGTGTGTGTGTATGTGTGTGTGTATGTGTGTGTATGTGTGTGTGTGAAGTTGACACATAAAACCAGCCAATACACTATATATATGTGTGTGTGTGTATATATATATTCATATATATACATACATATATATATATATATATATGTTCCTTAAAAATCTAAACTCTAAAGCTCCTGACACTGCAAATTTTGTTTAATGACCTACGTTTCTGGGATTGACACTGTACATCCATTAAAGGTACTACCATCAGGACTTTTCTTTAAGTTGTATCTTGAAATTGTTCCCTAACTGATGAGTTTCTATACGTGTCTTCATGCATCCATAAGCCACTGAGTTCCCCAAAACCACACACGCCGTTGCTGGTGCTCCTATTGTCCACCATAACTAAACGATAAGACCCTATTAGTGAAGACAGCACACACTGAAGAACCCAGAGAAATGGATCTCAAGGCAAACCGTAAATTTCCTCCCTGCTGGCTAGCTGTCATGGTGCTAGACATCGCTGTACGGCTTGCTGCAAGAGGAAAGACACAAGCCCTCTTCTCAGTACCAGACCCTGCATGCTAAAATACCCTTCCTGCCAAGCAAATGTACTCTCTGATGCAATAGGAGCATGACTTTTACAGGACAACAAACCACTCTTCTGACTGGGTTTAAGGCCTGCTGCACAGAGAATTCCAGCCTGGTACTGTGAAGCTTCCTTCAAGTCTGTGCCTGAAGAGCTCATGTGACCGAGGGCAGAACCAAATACTGTTATTTTTCTAATCATTGTCATGTTACCCAACTGCCTTCTATATATGTTTACATCACATATGTGGGTTGCTCCCTGTCTTGCCAGAGCGACTTCTCTGCAGTGCAATAACCAATGCGGAGTCTCATAACCAACCAAAATACGAAGCATAAATGAGTATAGAAGCTCAGTCCTAAGTGGGACATTTTTACTCACCACCAAGGCTCAGAGACCATCACAGCAGAGGAGGCAGAAGATGGGGAGGAATCCTGAGAAATGCTGTCATCAGGACCTGACCATAACATTCCATTATAGTAACCTGCACAAGACTGAGCCCACCAAAATTCCAGCACAGATCGGAAAGGAACTCAAGAGCACCCCAAAGTAGGGAGTTATTAGCAGTTGACAGCAGCTGGGAGGAGGAGAAACATTCTTCTTTGGGGGTGTAGCCCTGGTAGGTTGGCCATGTTTCAGCAGACAGCCCCATGCCATGCACACATGGGCGTCACTAAATGGACTTAGCGATTAAATTAGAAAAAACTAAAAAAAAGAGACATGAAGTTGGGAGATGGTAGACATGTTAAGGAGGACCTGGGGAAAAATGGAGAATGAATATGATCAGAGTCAAAAAATAAATGAAATTCTCAAAGAAAAGTCAAAAAGTACTGGATGCCCTGTTAGCTTTCTAGTGAGAGTAAAAGAGTCCTGAAATGGGCAAGGTGACAGTGTCAAGTCCATGGCTCATGAGATCAGTGTGAGGATAAAATGGGAAAATAGGAAGTACCTGACACTCCCTGGTGCAGAAGCATAGAACAAAAAATCAGACATATGTCTACATGGCTCCATTAACTGCTCTCTAAATTCCTTCTTTCATGTAAATGATTTTATGACTTTCCTCCATTTCTTTTGGGATCCTATTCCCTATAGAGTATATGGCAAGTGGCGTGGCCCTTTCAGGACATAGCTGTCTCTTGTTTGCTTTTCTCCTTCTTTCTTTCTTCCTCTCATTCTTTCCAGTGAAAGGCTGATTTTTCCTTGCACTGTGATTTTTGCCGAGTCTTCAATGTTTCGGTAAGTTGTTTCTTGTTTTACCAAAGGCCAAATTTTTTAACCAAGAGAGAGGAGAGAAACTCCTTTATCTCTGCTACACTTCCTTTTTCAGAAGATTAAACATGGCCATTACTTCTATCCCTTCATACCCAAAACCTGATCTCAGATATTATAAGGCTTTCTTCAGTTTACAATCTTTACTGTTTTCATGTGATTTGACTATTTTCATATTTTACTGCCAATGTGTTAATATATTTGTAACGTGAAGATCCACAGCACAACAGTGGTGTTTGCGTCATTTTACATTTCAAAAAGGTGTAGGAGAGAGGGGAATCAGATTCTGAAATATTTTGGATTCTAAGCATTTGAAATAGAAGTTATGAAATTGGAGGTGAGGAACTGTCTTAATTGATGGAGTGCTTGCTATGGACCACAAAGACCTGAGTTTGAGCCCCAACACCCAAGGTAAAAAAAAAATCAAAACTCGTGGGTGTTAGAGAGGTTGAATAGCCAGATTCCCAAGGACTCATTGGGCAACCAGATGAGCCAAATGGTGAACTGGAACATGTCTCAAAAATAAATAAATAAATAAATAAATAAAGGCAGATGGTTGTTGGGAAGCAACAGTGAAGGGTAATGTCTGATCTGCATACATACATGCAAATACAAATACATTCACACATGAACACACACACACAGGAACACATACACACTGACATCTAAAAACAAATAAACAATGAAACTAGGAAACTGCTTCCAACACCAAATCACTAGATTTGTTTGAAGCTTGAGTGCTTAGCTAGTCCTCACCAAGGACTCCTCATTCTCAGTGTTGGCATCAAATCCAGAAACATAGAACATCTGAGATGCTCTACCACTAAACCACATTCCTAACCTGACCAAGAACTTTTCCAAATGGCTACATGCAACATTCATTTTTAGAAAGCTTCCCAGATGAGTTTAATATACATCCATGTTTGAGAACTACTTTAACAATGCAAAATTACCTGTGGAAGGATAGGGTGCCTATGAGGGGACTCTGGGAGTATGATGCAGAATGGAGAATGTTACTTCTATAAGAGATGGAAGGCAGCAATTATGGTCAGAGATCATATCAGAAAACGATTCAAGTAACTTAAAATATCCGATGGAAAAGAGAAGTCTTTGCCAAAGTGCATAGAATTTTAAACTGTAGCATTTTATTTTCACTCTGTGGTTCCAGGAAGGAACTCATATTCTGTTTCAACAAATATGTACGAATTACTTCAGTAATGCAAAGATCTGTATCAGAGATTTTCAAATGATGGACAGCATACCGAATGTCCGATAGCCTGAGTCTCTTCCAGCTTTGGAATGCTTAAAAACATGGCTTGAGTCAACAAAGTTCCATAACAAACCGGGATGTACCTAAGAAGAAAATATTTGGGTTGGGTTACACGGGAGTTTTCAAATGATAGAGGGACTCGGTAAACCAGAAATGTGCTCCAGAAATGATTTTCCTGGAAACGTGCGGAAGACGGCTGGGATTTAGAAAGGACATTCAGCAGACACTGTTACCACAGAAACCAGAGTCCTACACCTGCTACATCAGCCTGTTGTGTGTAGAAGGCTTCTGTAGAGACAAGACTGTGAGATAATCAGGAGATCCTTGCAGGTATCATGGCAGGAAGAGAAATGATCCGCCAAGAGTGAGAATAAAAACTTGACTCAGCCTGATTAAGGCTGGACCCAACTTTCAGGAGTCTGATGTTAGGTGGTTTTATTGCCAGCATTTTAAAACAGTACAATCTGGGAGGAAAAGAAGCTTCCTGGTGTAATACAATCCCCAGTACACATGGAAGCATAAATACTTTGAAATTCAACTCAAAGGATGTGTTATTTCTTCCTAGATCTGTTCTAGAAACAGCCTATTTATATTATCTTAAGGGCCTAAGGAAGAGTCTGGCGTGGTCTCAGTCGTACAGGTAGCATAGATGTCCTTGAGTCTATTAGTCACCTCTGGTCCTGGTTGTGGAAACTTTATGTGGCCTGGCCCAACAGAGAACACAGATGACCAGCAGGCTGTTCATCACCTCCAATTCCCAGACTTCTGGATGGTAGAACAGGTATTTCCTCCTTCGCAGAGACACCCTATGTGATTAACATTCCTGGTTTTCCTGGGGATTTTTGGGCACAAGAACCTTCAAGCTCCCAACAGTATAAGATTAGAAAAATAGCAAAGGCTAGAGTGACTCTGAGTGCTTTCTTTGATTTTAAATTGTGTGTGTGTGTGTGTGTGTGTACAAGCTTGTACGTGTGCACGTTTGTATAAGTATACATGTAAACCTGTGAACATGTGTATGGAGGCTATAGGTCAATATTAGGTGCATTTTTCAATTGTTCTCCATCTTGTTTTTGAGACAGAGTCCTGAAATTCACTGACTAGGCTGGCCTGGCTATCCAGTGGCCTCTGGAATCTGCCTATCTCTACCTTCCCAATCCCAGGAAGCATGCACCACTAGGTCAGGAATTTTTATGAGTTTCGTGGATATATAGAGTAAGCCAAATTTTTGAGACTATATTTTTTAGAAGAAATATAGCCTCTAGAATACATACTTTGCGATATTGAACAAGGGTAGCTATCAGAATGGGGAAATTGCTAGCACAATTTCTTCATAGCTACTAAGATACAAGTGTCTACCTCGATGAATTTATTCTACAAAAAGAAAGTAAAGACATTTTTATTCATGAAGTCGGGAAAAGAACTAGCCTGACAAATTTTCACAATGTGGATTCTAAGAGAGACATTGTGGCGTTGATGGGAGTTAGGAGGCTATAATCCGGAAAAGAACATGAAAGAAGAGACATGCCTGGCCATGAACCCTTCCTTCGCTTTATTGGGTCAGCAGCAAAGGGAAGAGCGTTGGGACCGTACAGGTTTCTGCTCAGTGCTGGAAACAGGGTCACAGCCTCTGCACATAGTGCTGTCAGGAAAAGGTTCGGGGCCAGGCAAATCAAGTATTCATCTTGAGCGTCTAGGAGTGAGAAAATTCTCAGTGATCAAGACAAATCAGATTATCCTATTCTTTCAGTAAAAATGCAAATATTCTTTAACAAACTATTACACTATTAAACTATTAAATCAAGAAAGTAATTAAAGAGTAACTGTCGTTACTTTTGCACTATTCATAAAACCAGTTATTCTTGTCTGTATTTAAAATTTTCATATTTTGTTTAGCACAAATTTTGACATTCATTTGGCTCATTAACATTGCCCTAGAATATTATTTTTATTGCTGAAGTAGATGTGTGTTTTATTTCTAAGCAAATGTCTTCTTGTATATCCTAAGGTAGCATACACTAGATAACTTAAATGACAGAAACTTACTGACTCACGGACTGGAGATTAAAAGTCAGCCCAAAATGTCAGGAGTCAGTTCATTCTGAGAGCTGTGCTGGAAAGGGTGTTGATGCCTTTCCCTGGCTCTGGTGATTTGCTGGAAGTGGTTGGTATTCCTTGGCTTATGATTGCCTCATGACTCAGATGTCTTTGTTCGCATTTGCATACAATGTCCCCAAGTGTGTTGCTCTCCATTTCTCCTTTTCATTATGGATACACTGATTATATTGGATTAAAAGATCTATATGAATCGGAGAGTTAAAATCACCATTAGAGGTTCATGCTGGAATATTACCCCACCTTAATTAGCAGTCAGGTCCCGTGTGAAGGTGGTTTAGTCAGGAACAGAATATGCATGTGACATGAGTTCCACAAGAATATGAGGACTAGTAGCATCTAGTATTTGAACTCACTTTTTCTATGCTTTAATACACAAGCCCTCACCATAAGGCCACAACTGCCTGGAGTATTTAATACAGTAATGCATCGTTAATGTTGGCGGCTTACAGCAATCACTACAGTAAGCTTAGCTGTGTGTCAGGCTACGCAGCCTAAATTTGTTTACATATCCTCTATGATGTTTACGTAACACTCACCTAATATCACACTTTTCAGAACTATTACCCCATAAAGGAATATGTGACTATAATTACATCTGCCATAACTTGATTTCCAATTAAAGCACACTCCTTAATCACTGGAGGTTGAAACTACAACATAGGGGCTGGAGTTGCAGATACAATTCAACCCACCTTTATTTAGTAAGTTTTCTATTTTCTTTACTCTATTATCCTTTAGAAACTCAAACACAATTTCCAGAATCTCTACCTTGGACTCTGAAAGGATTAGGATTGCCGTACAATTTCTGTCTTCCTTTTGACTAGATTAAATTCTGTATTTACCTAGAAACAAATAGCTCACGGGCTGGAGCCCCTTGTTTCCACTCTATCATACTCAAGTCTTACAATTTGAACTCAGGAAAAAAAGAAACAAAGGAGCAATCAGAAGCATATGTACCTTGGGATTCTGGGAAATCCTAGGCAGTGTCCCCACACCATTGCCTAATCATTTCTTCATCTAGACTTTATTCCTCATATCCAGTGTTTGAGAAACATGTAAGTAGTCTATATTTTCGCTTTGACCTTATATCTCTGGAGTGAACAATGAGTGGCCTTAACTGAGTCTTTACAGATATGTTTTAATTCACTCCTCATCAAATCTCTTCAAGCAATACAGATGTAAAAACTGAAGTCTAAGAGTTTCCACAGCCAGAGAGTGGTAAAGTTAGAACTGACACTTGGTCTAGCTGTCTTCAGAGCCCTGAGTCTCAAACCTCCACCCCACATCATGGGTATACATGTTAGCTACAGTTCCAGGGCTTTATCTGACAGTGTAGGCTGATCATTACACATAAAGGAGACTCAAACAAATGCCATGTCACATCGAGAGTCTGTCTAATAGGTCCTTAGTGGTCCTCATTGTCCCACCCAACCTCGACCAACAAGGAAGACACGACCCAGAGGAGATCTTCTTCAAGCAGTTTACTCAGGAACCTTGATACAATCTTCTTCTACTACCCCAGGGAATGCCCTACATCAGCTTAAGTACCCAACGCCAACCAACCCCAACGTGCCACGTGGGTCATGCAGATAGGCTGTCACTATTCGGAACCTAGCAGGCCAGGCAGGCATAGCCAAATAAGGACTTGTTTACTACAAGGAGCGCTCACCGTCTGGAGGGTGGAAGGCAGAAACCAGCGCCATCTTTGAGGCGCGGCACGTTGCAGCTCCCTACACCTCATGAGTGGACTAATGCTATCATCATGTTAATTGTTCCAAGAGTGGGTCTGGTATAGAAGCAGTCTTGGCCTGTCTTATTAGATCCCTCTTGCCATGTGATAAAGGCCCTCATCAGATACAGTTTCCCCCACCAACTTCCTGGCCAACCTTGGGATTCTGGGCCTCTACAATTGTGGTCCAGTAGATTTCTAATTATTACAAGTGACCAAGTCTTAGGTATTTTGTTATGGTAACACAAACCAAATTAAGAAAAGTTCCTCATTTGTGTTTTCACAGAGCCTATGTACTATGCAGGTCTTTTGTCCCTTTTCACATCAACATCCTTGCACAGATGGTTAGTCTAAAGGAGAGTTTAGATGGATGATACATAAATAAGTAAAATTCAAAATATTTCTCATACTGATATAATTAATGCTTTAATGAAACCACTTAATGAAGTGCAGCAGATAGAAGAACTTATATCTCTAAAACATAATTATTCAAGGAGTAAACAGCTGGAGCATTGAATAATGATGTCCTAGGGCTGAGGAGAAGGAGAAAAGATAAATGAGAGGAGCATGTAAAGCCTGAAAATTACAAACCACCCCATGACATCATTCATTTTTTGAGAGGTCTTGCAGGAAGAAGCAGCAATACAATTCATTTATCGGTTGCTATTTTTTTTTCATGACAATGTTTAATTAGACATGGTAGCCTTCAGGAAAAATCACCGCTAATATAATAAGGGCTGTCCCTTATCTTTTCAGTGATCCATTCCACTCTAAATTAATTCACTGAAGTGAATTACTGAAGTCTTGATGTTGTCATTTTTTTTAAAAAATCCTTGCTTCTGAAAGCCCTAGAAAATAGTTTTCTGCCATTTTCAGAATCGAAGAATAAAATGTCCCCACTTAAGACTCTCTTTCCCATTGCAGACACTTCTTTATGTGTTCACAATACCCACTCTCCCCTTTCTTTACACCACCATCGCTTGGCATAGTTTTGAACAAGGCTTGAAAATGCTGAGCCATAAATCTGAATCATTTTACTGTTGACTGCTATGATTTCCCAGTTACCATCAGACTCTATGATCATAACCTCCCAAATATGCACAATTCACCTTCAAGGTTTCTGTTTTAACCAAATAAAAAGTCTAGAGCCATTTTAGAGGTTTTGAAATAAGTAGAGAACCAAAATTAAGCACAAAATGCCTTGCTATAAAATGTTGTTCTTACAAAAGACACAACTGCCTACTCTGTAATGTATTCTTCCTCATATTAATTTTGATTGGCTATCTACAACTAACCTCAAGAAACAGCCTCGTTCTCGGGAAAGTGAAGTCTTCCTTGAGCTGCAATTACTAACTTCTCTTTGTCACATACAAGAAGGCTATACAACTGTCTTAGTTAGGGTTTCCATTGCAGTGAAGAGACACCATTGTAGTAATATGTCACCATGACCAACTCTTACAAAGGACACCATTTAATTGGGGCTGGCTTACAGGTTCAGAGGTTCAGTCCATTATCATCAAGGCAAGAAGGAAGCATAGCAGCTTCCAGGCAGACACAGTGCTAGACTGAGAGTTCTACATTTTGTTCCAAAGGCATTCGGGAGAAGACTGCTACTATCTTTCAGGCAGCCAGGAGGAGGGTCTCTAAGCCTACCCTACAGTGTCACACTTCTTCCAACAAGGCCACACTTACTTCAATGAGGCCATATCTCCTAACAGTGCCATTCCCTGGACCAAGCATATTCAAACCACCACAACGATTCAATCTCCTATTTCCAATCATTTCCATCTCCTTATTCCCTTTCTCTAGGGTAACTGAAACAGAACATTGAGTGTTCTTGGATTTTTTTAAAGCTTCATATAATAAATATAAACATTTCTTTTTTAAAGATTTATTCATTTATTATATATAAGTACACTGTAGCTGTCTTCAAATACACCAGAAGAAGGCATCAGATCTCTTTGCAGATGGTTGCGAGCCACCATGTGGTTGCTGGGAATTGAACTCAGGACCTCTGGAAGAGCAGTCGGGGCTCTTAACCACTGAGCCATTTCTCAAGCCCAAATATAAACATGTCTATGAAGTAAAGTAATCAACAGCTTTACATATTTACTATTCATCTTTTAAAAATTTTATTTACAAAATTTTCACCATAACTACTATTATATGGAATGTTCTTACAATTATGGAAGTAACATTTGAGGACCGTCAGGGCCTGCTGCATCGGCAACCGGCAAAACAGTTACTTACAAATTGCTAATAGTAACAATTTGTGAAGAATTCTGTAGTGTTCCTTCCTGGTTTGAAGGGAAATAATACACTATCATTTAGTGAATAAGTACCATTTTTAAAATATAGGAAATATGTTAGTGAAATAATAGTAATTTTTCCAAGTTGAAAAATGTAAAGCCAGAAGAACCAGTCCATTCCAGAGTTTTCTGATCCTTTGTGACAACATAAAAATAGACAAGAGTCACCAGAGCTGCTGCACAATTCCCATTGCTAACAACAAGGCAACAGTTAACAGGACAATACAAGTCTATCTGGGAAGGAAACGTGAAAGGTCACTGTTCAGGGAAGAATCTTCCCACATGTCAGTCTCCAACGATGCACCCGTTACTATAGAAATCTTCTATAGAAAATGTTGGCCTATAAGAAGGAGGCATTTAACTCTCATAATTTAGCTTTCACCTGTAATTCTAAGATAGTGTTCTGGCAAGGGAATGGGTCTCAGCCATCTTTCCATAGTGTTCTAGCATCTGTGTGATCTTGGCATCAACTCATAAGGACCATAGTGTTCTTTCCCAAGACATAGCTAGAAAATTTATTACATATATAAAAATATCACACAAATAATAAATATATAAAGAAATATCAAACACACAAGCACAATACAGAAAAACAAAGGAAAAAAGAAGCACACATGAAGGTATGGCATTATATTTTTCCATCTTCACACTTGTGTTGCTTTAACTGAGGTCTAGTAGTTCTACTTGGAAAAAAATCTCTGAAAACTTACTCTGGGCACAGGAAAGGTGATTCAGATGTTAAGAGCGTATACTGCTTTTGCAGAAGTCCCAAGTTTGATTCAGAGACATCCAATAATTCTGGCTTCCATGGACATATAATGCCACAAAGCCACACACAAACATGTAATTAAAATTAAAAATAAATCTTTAAAATAAGCTTAATCCAACTATACAGAGGCGAGCCACTCTACTCACCTTCAACACATCCGTTTCCTGTCTCCTCAAGGGAAACAGACTCTCTAGCCAGATTAATAAGCTGAAAATATTCAGTCAGCCACACTTAAAAATATAAAAATTCACTGCATATTTAAAATACATAAGCTGAAAGAAAAAGTTCTCTCTTGTCATTCTTGTTTCTTTCAACCTGAATTACCACCAAGGAAAGGAAGGCGCTGCAAGGCCTTAACTATTAACGATATGGCTGCCCAGAGGATGCTAACATACTGGAATGTAGACTTGGGTTGGAAGCAACAGGTTTATCCAAAAACTTTTACAATAAATAGTCATAGATTGGAGTAGGTCCAGAGGAGGGTAATTCTCTGAGAGAGACTGATTTAAGATATGTAGACCAGGTAAATTGTCCTGCGCTATCACTCTTCCCTCTCCTCCCCACTCCTATACTGAAAAATGAGCTGTAATATAAAACGGCAGCAATGCCTCAGGTCAGAAATTGACTCCTTTGGCTGATCAGACCCAAGCATGGCTTCCAACTGGACAATGAATCCATTAGTGTTTTTTTATCCTTACCCACGACAACTAGAGGAAGAGGCCCTGGCTCAATTGTCTGAACCATCCTCAGGCCACAGCACATTAGAAACTTTCGGTGACCTGATGGCCCTAGATAAACAAGGTTTGTGGAAGAAAGAAGGAACCCATGATAGGATTTGCCCCAGGTCCTGCACCAAAGGCTGCCTGCTTCCTAGAAATAATCAGAACAAGCCCGATCAATAACGCATTAGCCAGGCTTTTGAAACTCTTCAAGGGTCAGCAGGCACAGACTGTTGAATTTTCCACCCAAGAAGCCAACTCAGGCCTGATTTTAGTTCAAAAGTTTCAGTAATGAGAAAAATACGTCCTTCTTTTTGAGGAAATTCACTGAAGAATTGGCATTTCTCATACAATGTCACTCACAGTAAGTCAAGAGCTCAGCAGGTGCTAAGAGTTCTCCCTAACAATCTACCAGTGATTCCAGAAAACCTTTAGGCATTCATTTCAGTTAATAGTATTATCTTCCTATCCATCAGAGGACAAAGTGCCATTAAAACATATGTGAGTACAAAGTGTTAGAAGTATAAGTGAGAAACCAACAGAGGTATACTAAGCTGTGTGTGCTGAATTTTTAATTGGAAACGTCTGATACAGAGAGACCAACAGTGACAGCCATTAAAAACATTTATAGACCATATATAGTTACATGCATGTTACTATGAAGTTTCTTCTGAGACATTAAGTTTTAATAAGGGGGTGGCAATGGCCTTCTTAGTGTCTTCTTATGCTTCCTGTTGTGCACCAAACACTGTCACCATCTAGATATTTGGAAATACTGGACACTATACTACGACAAAACTCTCACTCTCACAGGGTATACTTGTGAGTTGATGAAAAATAACAACAACAACAAAAACAAAAAGAAAATCAGATACTTTCACATAAGAGTTATATGCTAGGGAGAAAATGATTTGGACCAATAGGCAAAGCTCAGAAGACAGATTCAGGTACGACCTGAAAAGCAGACTCACCCCAGGGTGAGAAGTTTTCAGAGTCCAGATGCTCTGCCAGCCCAATGCTTGTGAAGTGAAATACGACCAGCAGAGAAGGCAGACATTAAAGAAGCAGGCAGGATGAAATCATAACGCATTCTTCAGATCGGGCAGAAGAGTGCACCACTTATTGTATGAGAACTGATGGATGGTGGGAGTGAGCTCAGAACGGCATCCCGAATCACTTACATAGTTTTAGATGCAAGTCTTCTAGTAGACCGCAAGATACATCGGAAATATTTATAAGGCCAAACAACCCAATCAATGAATGACCAACTGAGCCAAACACACTTTTTAAATAAATACTTAAAATGCTCGATGAATGCATTTTAAAAAAATGTTCATTATCTTTAGCCACCAGGAAAATGCAAATCAAAACGGCATTGAAATTCCAAATCTGACCCCAGTCACAATGGCTATCATAGAGAAAAGAAAATATATTGGAAAGCATGCTGATGGTGAAATTGTTAAATACTGTAATAGGAGTGTAAGTTGATCCAGTCCCAGTGGGAATTGTTATAGAGATCCCAAAGGAACTAAAACTAGAACTCCCTAGAACTCCATATACTGATGCTATACCATGCCTGAGCACATACCTAAAAAAAAAAGAAAAGTCTTAAGGTTTCACTGCTGTGAACAGACACCATGACCAAGGCAACTCTTATACGGACAACATTTAATTGAGGCTGGCTAACAAATTCAGAAGTTCAGTCCATTATCATCAAGGTGGGAGCATGGCAGCACCTAGCCAGGCACGGCACAGAAGGAGCTTAGAGGTTTACTTCTTCATCTGAAGGCTGCTAGCCAAATACTGGCTTCCAGGGAGCTAGGATGAACATCTTAAGCCCACACCACAGTGACACACCTACTCCAAAAAGGTCACACCTCCTAATAGTGCCACTCCCTGGGCCAAGCATATACAAAACATCATATTCCACTCCCTGATCCTCAGAGGCTTGTTCAAACACATGAGTCTTTGGGGGGTCATACCTACCCATAGCATAATAAAAAATACATTTAGTCCAACTTCCAAAGCCTCCATAGTCTATAGCAGCCTGAACAATATTAAAAGTTCAAAGTTCAAGGTCTCTTCTGAGATTCATCCAATCACTTAACTATAATCCTCAAACAAGACAGAAAACCAGCTGGGCAAACTCCAGCTCTATATCTCCATGTCTGAGCAAAGCGGTCTTCAGATCTTCAATTCCTGTTTCATCTTTGTTGACTGCAACAACGTTCTTTCTCCTGGACTGGTTCCACTCCCCATTAGCAGCTTTTCTTGACAGGTATCTGGCGGCTCTGGCATCTTTAACATTTTGGAGTACCAAAATCAACTTCAGCTTCACAGATTCTTGTTCCAATGTCTGGGATCCACACATGATCTTCTGAGCTCCTCTCAAGGGCTTGGGTCACTTCTCCACCTCTGCCCTTTTGGAGCACTCTAGGCTCTGGTCGATCCATTCCACTGCTGTTGCTGTTCCTGGTGGTCATCTCATGGTACTGGCATCTCCAATACACTGGGGTCTTCTGCTGCAACTAGGCTTCACCAATAGCCTCTCATTGGCTCTCTTCATGGTGCCAAGCCTCAACTCCTTTGCCTGACCCCTTAAGTCCTGGCTTGTCAACTATAACTGAGGCTGCACATTCACCAATGTTCTTCCATGATCTCTCACAGTGCCCAGCCTTAGCTGCTGTTCATGACCCCTTCATGCCTTCAAAACCAGTACCACATGGCTCTGACACATTACTAAGTCCAGCTGCAGCATGAGAAACTTCATCAACTCTGGAACACAGCTTCTCTGTGCTCTCAGAAAATGCTTCCCAGAAGATTTCACCTCAGTGATGCTGTCTCTTATTGATCACCACTAATTTCTCAGCTCCAGCTAACGAGCATTAATTTTCCCAGTAGTCCCTTCTTTTTTTCACTCTAAAGTCAGAGCCACATGGCCAAAGCTGCCGTGTTGTGCTGCTTTCTGGTGCTTGAACATGGCCCCACACTTATTCTATTACCAGTTTTCTGTTCCCTGACTCCCTCTCTGCCTCAGATTGGCTTTCCTGGAACTTGCTCTGTAGATTGACCTTGAACTGAGAGATCTGTGTGGCTCTGTCTCTCCTATAATGCTGGGATTAAAGGTGTGTACCACCATGATTGAATTTAAACTTTTCTTCTCCTAGAACCTGCTTTGTCCTAGGATGGTCTTGTCTCCTGGGATTAAAGGTGTGTTACCACCATGCCTGGATCTAAATTTAACTACGTAGGATCTTGCCCCCAAATCCCTTAATGTGTTATTTCCTAAAACATCGGATTCAGTTCCATTTCACTTCCTGGTGCCCCTTTAATACTTGAACTATATATTTTATATTTTTCCTTTCTGAGCTTGCTACATTTGTTCAAAACGTTCTTCATGAGACTTAACCAGAGAACAAAGTCTCTGATGGGTCTTTCTGAGACTTCCTTTGTCAGTGCAGTTAATCTAAGACTCTTCACCTTAGACTCAGGCAGACTTTTCAAACAAGGGCAAATATTAGCCACATTCTTCATCAAAATACCATAACAAACAAACTCTAGGCCACAAACTGAAATTCTTCTCCACTGAAATCTCTTGGGCCAGGTCAGCACAATTCAAACCACTCACAGCAACGGAGTCTTCCATATTCCTTCTAGAATAGCCCTTTAAGCTCCACATAAAACATTCTAGTGCTTTCCAAATCCAAAGGCCCCAAATCCA
The DNA here is from genome assembly GCF_011064425.1 of Rattus rattus. NCBI lineage: Eukaryota > Metazoa > Chordata > Mammalia > Rodentia > Muridae > Rattus > Rattus rattus. The sequence continues at coordinate 141,036,122 of NC_046159.1, read as the reverse complement.
CATTCTTCCAAACAAAAGCGTGGTCAGGCCTATCACAGCAATACCCCAGTCCCTGGTACCAACTTCTGTCTTAGGGTTTAACTGCTATAAACAGATACCATGACCAAGGCAACTCTTGTACAACAACATTTAATTGGGGCTCGCTTACAGATTCAGAGGTTCAGTCTATTATCATCAAGGTGGGAGCATGGCAGCATCCAGGCAGGCATGGTGCAAGAGGAGCTACATCTTCATCTGAAGGCTGCTAGCAGAATACTGGCTTCCAGGGAGCTAGGATGAGGGTTTTATAGTGCACACCCACATTGACACACTTACTCCAACAAGGACACACCTCCTAATAGTGCTACTTCCTGGGCCAAGTATATAGAAACCATCACAGTAGTATTGAACAGATATACCTGTGTAGTCATGATAATTATGTCTTTATTGATAATAGTCAAGACATAAACTCCACCTAGGTGCCTACCAACTGATGAATGGGTAAATAAGATGTGGCTTGTATACACGGTGAAATATTATTCAGCCATTAATAAGGAAATTGTGTTCTTTATCTGGGAAATATGTGGACTTGGTGCCACTGCTCTGCATTAAATAAGTCATATTCAGAAAAGCAAATACCATGTTTTCTCTCTAATATATAATCTTTTCACATATTTTATTATTTCTGAGTTTCATATAATTTTCTTGGATCATATTCACCTGTCATTAGCCCCCCACAAGTCTACAATACCCCAACTTCAATCCTAATTTTTTCTAAGTGATCTGCCAAGTCCAACCTGTGAGATGTGTGTGTGTGTGTGTGTGTGTGTGTGTGTGTGTGTGTGTGTTTTATTTAATGAGGGAGGTGCGTCCACTGGATCATGGTAGACCTACCTGAGGCCATACCTTCAGGAATACTGACTCTCCGCTGATGTTTGTCTGAGGTGGAGAACTACTACTTTAGTATTTATTCAGCCTATTGCAATTTTTGGCAAGTGAGAGTGCAATTAAAAACGTTGATTCTCATCTTCACCATACTCTTACCTACACCATACTCAGACTGGCTTTTACCTCTTACCTATCCTAGCGATTCTACTTTGAAAAATTCACAAAATTAAAATTAGCAAAGGTAAAAATGTGAGAACCTCCATGACTGTTTTCAGAAAAGAATACACACATGTACACATATCAAATGTTATGTGTCTGTGGTTATAGCTATTTTATAGTCATCTTCCACAATTTATTCATGCATGGGGTCATGGGCATTACATAAAATCTAGACCTCTCTAAGAGTGGCAGATCATAGTATCAGATTTGTTCCAGCCTCCTGGTCCATCCCCAACATAAAATAGTTTTGTATTTGTATACAAAGCAACCCATGCTCTTAGTAACATTTCTCAGTACTAATGGCAGACTCTGCAAAGTAAAGGCCAGTCAAATCTGACATGGTGGCCACTTTGCTGACTATGACAAAGCCACTACAGTTCCCAAGTCTCAGTAAAACAGACATAATCCACTAAAGCTCTGGCTCTCTCCATCTCAGCTCAGACTACGATCTAGGTTCTGCAGTTGCATCATAAAGATAAACTTTGTGTCCTTCTGGGATGACTGCTCCTTCCTTCCTGCCTCCTTGCTCCCAAGTCACACTGCTATACTAGATCGATGTCCATGAGTCATTTCCTAAAGTCACCCCCCTGCCCCAAGTCTCCACACTCATGCCAGCTAGAAGTGAGCTGTCGAACCTAGGAAGCCAACTTAATCCACAGTTATAAAATATCATTAACAAGAAGCCTTCTACACACCACACTTAGAAGTGCCAGAAGCTACTGAACCAAGCTCACAGGAGACATTTCAAAGGACACAAAGACTGGCAGTAAATTCATTACACCAAGGTGCTTTGTCACCCTGTCTCTTGGGACTTGCTGATTACTATGAACCGATGATATTTAAATGTTATTTTACTCTTGTCTCTTTTCAAATGCAAACACCCCTGCTTCTTAACCATTGCAGGTGATTGAAGCTCGAGGTTGAAAACCTGTATTTAATTTTATATGTCACTTAAACTTGGGAGCAATAAGGAGGCTTGATAGAAAGAAGTGAATGGCGTATCTAGGCTTTGAGAGAATGAGAGGTAATTTACTGAGTACACTCCTAGTTTCACTTTTGCTTGAAATGATGGTTATACTTGTCATTTTTAAGATTTTTAAATATAATCTTATACTTGTAAGATTTTTATACTTAATGTTTACAACCCAAGAGGTATAATTTGTATAACAATGTGAAGTCGGCTTGTTTTGTGGTTAATTGAAGTATACTTGAATATTCTTTTCTGACTATGTAGATATGCTCTTTGTGGATCTGCATACATTATGTTTTTATTGTGTTGAGGGTTATTAAGCTATAGGAGCTTCTAGGGACTGTTATAGTCACAACCCCTAACTAGGTTCATCATGTGCTTTATAAATATTTGTTCAAATCTAAAGAATCTGAAGACATTGCTCAAAGATTCTTTTCTTATCTTATAAACATTTTATTGTCTATTTTTCAGATATGATTATTTTAAAAAAATACCCTATAGCATTCATTATTGTCATTATTATATCAAGTCCACCCATGAATTCTACCCATATTTTGTCTCACAGGTATTTTTTCTAGAATCGTTTCCACATATACACATGTTAGTTAACATGTTAAATTAATTAATTGTCACGCCCACCTCATCCGGGGTAAGGAAGACGCAACAACCGTCGGATCCTTGTCAACATCCTTTATTGCAGGACACCTTCATTGTTGATACGGGGACCACGAAGCGCAAAGTCGCCGCCTTTATATACACACAACAGTATGCTAATAATACTCAGGATTGGTGGGGTATGGGTCACCTTTACCATCATCCCACTACTTGTCCTCCAGGGATTGGCGGAGAATGAATCACCTCACCAGCATGGTACCGCCCCTCATTAGCATATTATTGGCCAACTGACACTAGGTGCAAAACCTGGCACATGCGTACACTTTGTTCACCACTGAGGGCGCTTCCTACAATTAATTAGTTAAATTAATTATTATTAATTTTGTGTATGGCATAGGAATTGTGTTTATTGCCCCACAGATGAACATTTGTGCCATAAAAACCATTAAATTAGCTTTTTCCTATGCGCTTGTACCCCAAGAGAAAATGTTCTGTAGTACCATTAATAACGTAATCTATCTTTCTTGCCAAGGATGCATGCCATGCACACAGAAAAGTGGGGTCAGCAAAGCATTAACTGATAAACAAAGTCACTGTGTCTTCTTCATTCAGCTTTGCTTTACATGCCAGTCTTAATGTGGCCCATATATACAGCCACCAACCAGATAAGATGGATGAAGCAAAGAAGTAGCTGACAGGAACTGGATGTGCAGATCTCTCCTGGAGAGACTCCTGTAGCCAGAATACAGCAAATACAGAGGCGAATGCCAGCAGCAAACCACTGAACTGAGAATAATAGGACCCCCATTGAAGGAATCAGAGAAAAGGACTGAAAGAGCTCAAGGGCCCTGTCCCATATGAACAACAACAATGCCAAGCAACCAGAGCTTCTCCAGGGACTAAGCCTACTATCCAAAGACTATCACACATGGACTGACCCCTGAGCTCCAACCTCATAGGTAGCAATGAATATCCCAGTAAGAGCACCAGGAAGGGGAAGCCCTGGGTCCTGCTAAGACTGAACCCCTAGTGAACGATTGTTGGGGGATATGTAATGGGGGAGGATGGGAGGGGGAACACCCATATAGAAGGGAGAGGAGAGGTCAGGGGAGATGTTGGTCTGAAACCAGGAAAGGAATAACAATTGAAATGTAACCTCAGTTAATAAAGATGGAAAAAAAAAAAAAAAAGAATGCTTGTTATTTTCTTTGGCTTTTGTCTATGTTGATGGGTATTAACAAAGCCTACTCTCTAACCTTTATTTACTAATTATTAGTATTTCCAAAATATTTTCTATATAAATCACAAAAGAGGTAAGGATACCTGCATTTTATAATACATGTTTTTGTTTGCTTGTTTTAATATGCTAATTTATGGTGAAAGCTGTTATTAATGTTCTTTTATTGAAAGTGATGAACTGATATTAGAGAGGAAAAGAACTACTTCAAGGTCAGAGGCTCATAGGTAGAACTATAGATATATTAAATGCCTCTCTGGCTCTCTATGTTTGCTTCCTGGTCTACAGCAGTGGCTTTCATGGGATGGTTCCCAGACAAGCAACTGGGTATGCTGTAACTCCAGTACTCAGAAAGCTCATAGAACGGGGTTGAGAGAGGCAATCTAGTCCAGGTATATATCAAGATGACTTCAAAATAACAAGGGAGAGAGAAAGGGCGTTTCTAGTATTTTATTTCATTTTTCTATTGTAATTATAGCCCTGAAGAAATTCCATCAAAGTTCAGTATTGAAATGACAGAAAGTGCATAGACAGACAGACACAGAATGAAATGGGAATGAATGAATGAATGTCACCGGTGGATTTTTTTCAGCAAGTAAAATTTTTATGAAAGATAATATATGTCTAGGGGTTTATATTCCTGAATAAAACATCATGACTAACAGCAAGTTGGGTAGGACAGGGTTTATTCAGCTTACATTTCCCTTTGCTGTTATCACCAAAGGAAGTCAGACTGAACTCAAGCAGGCTCTGAAGTAGGGTTTAATGAAGAAGCCATGAAGGGATGAAAGACTTATTGGCTTGTTTCCCTGGCTTGCTCAGCCTGCTTTCTTGAAGAACCCAAGACCACCAGCACAGGGGTAGCATCAGCCCATAATGGGCCCTCCCTTGATCACAAATTGAGAAAATGCTTCTATTGGCCCTCATGGAGGCATTTTTCAAGGGAGGCTGCTTTTCTCTGTGATAATTCCATCTTGTGTCAAGTTGACCACAAAACCAGCTTGGACAATGCATTATCCAGAAATGTAAGTGAAATTGAACTTGTCACTTGTATTTTCTGTGCACAATTTTTCTGGGCTTTTAGTTGATCTCAGAATTTTACAATACCAGTTGGAAAGTGTTCTTGTTCCTTTCCTCACATGTCTCTCAGGAGAAGCCGCCCCATGAACAATTAAGACCCCAAATAAATTTATTAATGCCTGAATAACACCCTAAGTAAGGACCCCTACATCCTGTTAACCAAGAATTTGGGGAAATGGGAAAAAATTGAAGTCAGATGGAAAAAGAAAACTAATGCATTTTGTTGGGTAAGAACATCCATTTAAATTAAGTACAAAACCAGTAAGTAGAAAATTGTGAGTGGTATTCTCATTCTAATTCGTATAATGCTGAAATATTGCAGTTACTAATTCCTCCTATTAGAGATAATCCCAGTGGAGCACAGTCCATATTAGAAATGTAATATATTTGTTTTCCATGACAGCAGTGCCCTGCTGTGAATCTGATGAACACTGCCTAGCTCTCTACTAATCCATATATGATTATATGATTTTGAATTCATAGAGTTTTCCCAGAAAGTTCCACATACTTAAGAATTATATCTAGAGGGATTCTGAGAAATAAAAGATACTCTACTCTGTCAAGATATCCCACTCTCCCAAAAGTCAGGAAAAAATGCATTTACCTGATGTTTAAAGATGTTTCAACCAAACAAGCAGATAAGGCATATTGTAATAAAATATAAATGCTAAGCATATGCACATACAGAGAGAGACAGACAGAAAGACAGAGACAGAGACAGGGAGACAAAAAGACAGGGAGACAGAGACAGAAGAGAGAGTCACACATATGGAGGTCAGAGACAACTTGGAGGAGCCAATTCTTCCTTACTACTACGTGTTAGCTGGGGTCATAATTCAAATCTTAGGCTTGGCAGCAAATACCTTTACCAAGTGAGACATCTCACCTGCCCTCACATATGGCCCACTCTATGTAGTAAGAGCCCATTGTTGAAGACACCACACTCTTTCATTACAAGACACAACTTAATCTGGGACTGATGAGATTCCATAGTGTTAGAGGTGCTATGCACGTTGCTGAAGGAGAAGAGAAGTCAGTGGTCTTAAGCAACCATAGAGCCTTTGTGCTACAGTGCTTGACCTACCAGACAAGATGTGCAGGCTGGTACAATAGCGCCTAGACACTTTATGGGGGTAACCAACAGGTCTCTTGATTGGATTTGAGACCCGTTCTTCAGGAGGAAATTCATGCCCGTCCTATAAACTTGGTCAAAACCCATCGTTAGGGAGTCATCATAGGTCTAAGGTAAGAACCTATTGATGTTGCTTTAGTAAATGGTCATGTTGGTCAAATTGCCTTCTAAATACTTATGTTTATATTTATAGATTGGTGCTGCTCTCATCTTTGGTCAGAGAGGTTTCTTACTACAGTGAATAGAGGTTAATGCAGAGGTTATGAAGTGTTCAGAGTGATGAGAACCAGCAACTTTGCACGTTCAGCCATAGATGAAACATCTGCACCAAACCTCGCCTCCATAAAGGCTCAGAGAAGACTTAGTAACGGGGGCAGGAGGAATGCAAGAGCTAGAGAACTGGGATGAATGCGATGAAAATTTGTATTCAGGACATGACAAGGCTTCTGTGCATGATGACCCACACAAGACTAAGCTTGTTTAAAATACCAGCACGGAGGGACAGGGGGCTCCCAAGTCGCCACCTCTGACTGAGCAGCTATTAATTAACTGTTTGATGGCTGGTGGCAACCCATGCTCCACTGGATGACTGCACACCCATGCACGTATAGGAAACACTAACTGGACTCACTAGGTTATGAAAACGAAGGACGTGCAGTTGGGAGGTGCATGCGTTTTAGGAATTGGAAGGGAGTTGATGAGAGGGGAGAAGGAGAGGGATGTCTCAGATTAAGGTACAATGTATAAATGTCAAAAATTTTCAAAGCATACAAAGAAGCCTGAAGTCAAAAGCATTTAACATCTGATTCCCAGAAGGTATGCTGTAATGTTTCTTATTTTAAGCAGTTTTAGGAAAAAGTTGTTAATCAATGACAATCAAGATAAGAAACCATAGAAAAGGCTGAGGAAATGGAGGCATGTAAGGGAAAAGAAATATTTAAAAGACATGGTCTAGAGAGCTTAGCATTCAAGAATGAAAATTCCTTATTTGTTATTTATCAAGTAAAGAAATCTAAGATCCACTACAGCATTTACTTGTTACTATAGTTACTGGTTTATCTATCTTCTGTACAAGACTATGAGAAAAATGAATGTGTATCTATACACGTATTCTAACACATAGAATGTAATTGTCACTTAAGCATCTAGTTAATAGATAAGTGAGTCAGAAACTCTAATGGATTGGGGTTCCTTTTTGGTTTTTAAAGATTTATTTATTTATTATATATAAGTACAGTATAGCTGTCTTCAGACACACCAGAAGCAGGCATCAGATCCCATTACAGATGGTTGTGAACCAACATGTGGTTGCTGGGATTTGAACTCAGAACCTCTGGAAGAGCAGTCAGTGCTCTTAACCACTGAGTCATCTCTCTAGCCCAATTCCTTATACTACAGAATCATGCTGAATTTATCAGATCACACAGGAGGAGATATCTCAATTTAAGAGACATTGAAGGATTTTCTGGTTCCACTTAAAATGGTGTGAACCCACTATACCCTAACTCTCCTGATTACAACTCTTAAAAATGATTTTCTGGTGACTTTGACTGGATTCAGATTAGATTGTATTATGTTTAGTAGGAGGAAAGATTAAAATATATATACAATATCAAAAAGAAAGAAAACAAATAAAGCCAGCTTTACTGATGAAAAAACTCAAACCAAAAGAAGAACCTGTACAGTGTTAATTCCAGCTTAACGGACTCCAAATCTTGGGACTCAGTAGGTCTGTGTAGGAAAACCTCTAATAGAAATACTCACCCTGTACAGAAGACTAGGAAGGCCACACTCTGAAATGGAATATCAAGAATTACAGAAGAAATATCTGGATTCGGTTTGGTTTTTCTTCCTCTCCATTTCCACCATTGCCCTAGATTACAAGATCTAGTAGAAGGAAACGGGTGAGTCCCAAAGGCCTCAGCAAGAGTTTCAGTCACAACCCCGAGGAAGAGTTCTTCAAGAGGTGGGAGAAGCGTGGGCTTTTCTCTTCTCACTTGGCCTGTGCCACACACACTCAGTAGTGTGAGTTGCTGTAAGGAAGCTAAACCTCGGTAAGGGCAACCCTCTAGCCACAGATCTGAGATAAATAGAAACCCTTGGGAATGGGCATCACGGAAGCTAAGGAATGAGACCCTCTGGGCCTGCATACCTCTCTGTGAGCCATCAGAGTCCTTAGCCTCACTCCTGAGATGCAAGACAGCTCCAAAAGAAAAACAGCAAATGCTTTAGAGCTCACAGCAGTGTAGACCACACCCAGGTACCAGCCTAGTGCTCAGTGGCATACAAGGCATAGATCCAGGTAGCGATAATGGTTCCAAAAGCTGGACCACAGGCAGAGAGGTAGCCTCACCAGTGCCTGCTAAAATAACCACGACGTTCATTAATTACAGCAATTTTTTTCCAACACTCACATACACTCAAAACATTTGGGTACTGTACTAAAAGTTCTTTCTATAAAAAAAAACCTCTAGAGAAAGTTACCACTAAATGCCAACCTTAAGATGCCTGACGCTGGATGATTAGACAAACGTTTGAGTGCAGCTATTAAAGTCATCTCCAAGAAACGCATTAGCCTGCTTTAGATTCTGAAGCGCCAATACGCTGCCTATCTCTGACCCAGGGGCCTCCAGAATCTATGCGAACTTGTTACAGTTCCCTACACTGTCTGCTGGACAGTTTAATACATATTGAGAATTATAGAAGAAGTATTACTACAGATCGTAACAGACGTTTTTAAAAACAATAAAGGAATGATGTGAACAACCCCATTCACTCAGTAATGCATTACAATTCTTTCCATCTTCCACACAATAAGAATCTAGCAATATGTAAAAAAGCACACCACTTAACCAAATGTAGTTTATCCCAGAAATGCAAGAATGCTATTAACACTGAAAGTCGATCAATATAACTCACCACCTTACTAAAATAGAGGGAAAATTACATACAGTGATCTCGGAACATCAAAAGGCATTTTACAAAATTCTGTAAAAAAAATAATAATAAAACCTCATTCGTGAAAAATTCTTTAAGTTTTCCTCGAGGGTATAAAGGTTTTCTAAATGGGGTCTAGAGCTGGAGAGATGGCTCAGTAGTTAAGAACATTTACTGCTCTTGCAGAGGTCCTGGGTTTGTTTCCCAGCATCCATATGTTGTCTCACAACCTTCTGACACACGTAGGCATGTAAATATATGGTGGGCAGACACATAAAACTAAATAACTAAGTATTGAGTAAGTGATGTCGTCTCCTATAAAGCCACAATTGTGTAAATTTATGATTATAAGTATTCTTACAGAATAAGAAAAAAACGAGATGATTAATTTAGAATAGGAAAACTATGGCCCCAAAGTGGAAACAAGGGAGCCTGCTCAGGCAGCCTGCACTCCATAGACACAGTGAGGACAGTGGCTCCAGATGTAGACACAGTGCTGGCTCATGCAGTGCTCAGAGGCAGGCTGAGATCCCTTCTGGGTCCAATGTCTATCCACCTGTTAACGCTGTAATCTTGGCAATACTCATAAGTGAATTTTTTGCTCCAGCTTATTAATTTGCAAACATAGAAAATACAGCACTAGACTTCTGAAAGGATTAAGGAGCCACAGTCCCCTTAGCATTCATGACATACCTGGGTAGAGTAGACCCTGCAGAAAGGAAACCAATGGATAGCATCCTTTGTGTGCTTCTGCTCCCTGGTCCCTTTCGTGTCTAATCTAATCACAGGGAGAATGAAGTAAGCTGTGATACAACAGGCAGTCATCCCACTCAACCCTCCATAACCACTGTGGAATAAGTACTGATTAATAAAAATTGAATTGACTTACTATGTACATCACTAATGAAGTTATAATCACATCTTGTTTTTACTTGTGAGCCTCCCTATCTCCCTGCATAGCCTTTTCAACACCTAACCCTGAGTCGGTATGCTTTGATTGTATAGGTTGACTTTAGAAGGGAAGAAAATCACAATTCCAGTATTTTACCCTTCATCCTGAGTGGAAATCCTCTGTCACCCTCACCCACACACCCACCACTTTCCCCTTAAAACACCTTATTTTATAGACTTTTACTGAGTCTGCAAGCTGCTCCAGGAGTCCGTCCACTTTGACTAAGTAGTGAATAAACCATGAGACATATGCAGAAATGTGACTATATGGAGTGTTTACTGCACGTGGGAGTGAGCATTCTTGGAGTGGTTGTGAGGGCAGCCTTCAGAGGTCCTTTCCCACATCACTAAAAGAAACACGGTGTAAGTGCACATGGGAGATTCTCCTCGCTGTTTGGAAGCAGCCTTGGCTGTTTTGGAATGTTTTCTTAGAAATAAGTTGATCAGTTTTTCTGTACTTTATGCCAATGTCTGTGTCAGCATGGCTGATTTGGAGGCCAATTACATGATTTCAGAGCTATTCTGAGAAAACACGAGCATGCTGGAAATAGAGTGGGGATGGGTTTGAGAGAGTTGACTGGAAAAAAAAAATGGAGACAAGCCAAGTTGTTAATGATTTCCACAGCGCTCAGCAGAAACCATCGACTGTGGTCTCTGTTGATACACAGGACGAAAGCTTTCCAAACTATGGTTACTTAAGAAGTGACTGCATGAAGTCATCTTCTTGTCCTTAAAAAAAAAAGAATCTAAATTTTGTTTTAAAAAAACAAATATTATTCAACAAACACTTTATTAATCAGATTTCCCATTAGATACTATGTAAGTGCCTATAGAGGCGCTCATGCAAGAGTAAATTAGAAAAACAAAAATTTCAGGAAGATCTTTAAAATCAAAAAGAAGAGGTACATGTACTCATAGCAGATCTTTTTGGGGATATTAAAGAACTCAGGTCAGTTATTTTGAGTGCCTTTTTTCCTATACTAACAGTAATAAGCAGGTGACATCAGGCAGAACTATACACTCATCCTCTAAAATAATTTAATTGTCGAGTCCATTAACAATCATTTCAAATAAGAAAGATGCCAACTCTATTTGCCTTTGACAATAAAGAAGTCTATGCTATCAAAACCCCAATTCCCTCCTGCTATTAACTCTGCCCTGTGCAAAATAGGTCTCATTCTCAAGCCTATATAATGTAACCTTCCCTACTGGTAGCAGTAATGTGGATACCATAAAACCAAATGTATATTAGATCTCAACATCTGGGGGTGGGTGGGTAGATGTCTCTTCTGACATTTTCCCTAGATTGCATTTTTGTTACCTTTCTTTGAGCTCAGCAGGCACCATTTTAAATGTCACTATTCTGCTCTGGTTATGCACCAGTTACGGTCATAACAGGTACAATTGATCCAACCCAAGGCAGACTGTAAGTTCTGCAACAGACACACCATGTGAGCCCACCCTTTATTATGCGACCACTGACGCTCCCCAAGTGGTCAGCTCGTCTTCAGAGCATTTTCAGAACATGTCATCAAGTGTCCTTTGTCAAGACCAAGGCGGCCCAATTACATTTTGGTAAAAGTGTTTGCTAGTTCAATTTTTATTTCCCAGAGATGGTTTATTTCCTTTTGTGAGAGGAAAGCCCACCTTCCAACCTAAATAGTAACGGGCAGAGAAACTTTTGTTCAAACTGATGCTTTCAATATTAAAGGGCAGCTTTCTTTTGGGAATCCTTTCTTTTGTCTACTATCCCATGCAATGTCATAATATCCCTTGTTTCCTGCTACTTTTACCCTATCAGTGGAAGCAGGGAGGAGATTATGGAAGTATATGGGATCGACATGCTTGATTAATCTGTTAGTGTGAACTATGAGCAAACTGGGTTTACACCTCAGCATGGATCTGAAGAAAGATTAGATGGGCTGCCCTTTCTGCTTCCAGCATCATGTTATTGGCCTAAGCTCTCTGACACACTGGGCTGGCTCCCAGTCTTAAAAGCTTACCAATGTGATGTACAAAGCACCCACTACACCTTCTAATGCAGTTCACCCAGACTGACATGTAAACTTCAATAACTGTGCGTTGATCTGCAAATGAAAGTTTGTATTGCCCCTGTTTCCCTGGCCTACCTCTTCTTTACCTATAGGAATGCTACCTCGGAAACTATATTATAATCAAAAGACTTTTCAGTGATCAGAGCCTTTGAAAAGGTGATGCATTTTGATTCTGTCTCTCCTGTCTCTAGGCACAGCCCCCCCTTTGTCACTGTGATTCTTCTCCTTAGGAAATTTCAGGGCTAGCCAAGTTCCACATCATCTCACTAACACAGTATTTACTTTATCTATCACATGCATTCAGTCAGGTTGCAGTTGGACGCTATCTGCCAAGCCAATAATCTTTTATCTTTTAGAGAACATGCTGCTCTTTTGTGATCTGCTGAGTTTTACTTCTCCGTGGGCAGCCTAAAGTGTATGGGAGGAGGGAGGAAGCTGATCTTCACACTCAAATATTCTTAACAAGCAATGATGTTTAATTCCAAAACGTTCCTCTTTAACGTTCTCGCGTCTTGAAAGAGTTCTTTAGGGAAAGACAAAACAAAAAGCAAACAATGTTGTTGGTGCCAGTGCTCTAATACCACAGATTGTATTAGCTATGGGTTGTAGGCATAATGCTTTTGTGCACCATGTAAACATTATCCTTGTATTATTCAAATGCTAACTTCTCTGCCCCTATATCACAATCTGGACATGACATTGCAATACTTGTACTAAGAATCCCCCTTCTCATGTTTGTGAGAAGCATTGCTCCCCATTGATTCCCTGACTTGTCAATAAACGCTCATCAGCCAATGACTAAAGAGAGAATAAGGCTTGGCTTCTGCCAGAGTGGGGAAGGGGAGAGAGAGAGAGGAAGAGGAAGAGAGGATTCAGTCACATTCATCCACATTCAACATTGAGAGGAGACATCATGGGAAAGCATCTGAAGCTCAGAGAGCAAGACCAATACTAAAATGAAAATACCTCAAGGATTTTGGCTGGGAGGTAGCCAGAGTACCTTAGAGAAATAGATTAGGTTAATAACTGCTCGGCTAATGTGCTCTGAAGCTTATCAAAAAGTTGTGTAGTCTGTCTCATTCGTTTGGTAGCTAGTCGGGGGACAAAGAAAAACTATCACTTTTAAAAATGCATTTACAACATATGGTCCTCATGCCAAGGGGTCAGAAGTTCAAAATCATGTACAAGATGAAGCAATCAGAAGTCATGATCCATGAGCAGTGAAACTGAGAATATAAAGTCAGAAAACTGGTATAGGTGGGGACCAAAGGAGGCAGAGGAGGATTAGAACTGAAAGAGATCTTTGAAAAAAACAAAATGTACAAATGGAAACTAAAGTAACTAATACATTTTTTTTTCAACAAATAAAAAGAAAAGAACTGAACCCCTGGACAATTCTACAGCAGATCTTGTAAATAGAGCCTGTAAATGGTTGCTCATGAACACCATATTGCAGAGGCCGGGTACAAGAGAGAAAGGCTAGAGAAGATCCAGACAGTTATATAAAGATGTACACAGACATATATACACATACATATATACATCATATACATATATATCATATACACATACATATGCAAGGGAACTGAAGATAGAAAGCAAAACAGATGTTGTGAGGCCACGGCACTGAGAGGACTGGCGATTCACACGCTTTGTCTAAGTTAGGAAGCTTTGCTCTAGTTCCACAAACGTAGGAAAGTCATTGCCGAGCTGGTCTGAAATAACAAACTGAAACCAACTATAACCCTAGCCATGAGGAGAGGTGGTAGGGAAAAGAGGCTGGATAAGAAAGATGGCCACTGTTTGTGCTTCAAGTTTCACAGCTGACTATGGTGATGGTGCTGAGCACATGTCCTGCTCTAGCCTAATGTGTCATTAAAAAAAAAAATCAATGGCCAAGAAATGTTTAGGAAAGGAGTATAATGTATATGGGGCAGAGATTTACAGTACACAAAATTTTTTCATTATTCCTAATAAAATATTAATGGTTTTAGCATATGAAATACTGTTTTGGTAACTGTCATGTGAGGTGACTACTTAAATCTTTCTCATAGAACTGGTATATGTTGCTGTAAAACTTCAAAAAAAATGACAGAAATGGTTCCTGTGAATTCCCATTCTGTGAGGATTTGCGTGCTCTAGCTGTTTCTCTGTCAGCCACTTTCACACACTGTCCCCTTGGCGGGTTGTTACCATGCCTGACACATACTTCACGTTCTGCAGGACATGCTAGCGTGGCCCCATGCCACACTAGCTCCAAGCATTCTAGGGCCCAGCACAGCTTCCTGTCGTGGACTCTGCTCACACTCCCAACCCAGTGACATCAGGACTCAACACACTGTAACCCAACAACCAGATGTACATGTTAGATACTCAATGGACAATACATCCACACAGAAAACTTACAAAGGATATAAACCACCCACCTAGATAAGAAATAATTTGCCCATCTAGACAACACAAAATCCTGTACACATTCATCTCGTAAGAATAGTCCTAACAACCTGTAGATGTGCAGAGAAATCTTAACATCTGCCTCCATGCTGTCTTGGCTGCTCCCCCTCCTCTCTCCAGTCTCCTCTCCTTCTCTACAACTTTCTCCCGCCCATCCTTCCTTCTCATCCAATGACCGGCCTCATTCTATCCTGTTCCTGCCTTCACCTGCCTAATGACATCAACCTACAAGGCATACACTTAGGTTTAGAATGTATTCCCAATCAGAGGCAATGAAGGAAGTTAAGGCCAGTAAGGAAAAGGTTTGAGCTGTTGAGAGTCAACTACAGTGATCTAACTCTATTAAAATGTCACGCTCTTCTTCATTCTAGAAGCACATACTTCATGGAGACTATGAGGGCCCACCAGTTCGTAAGGAATCTGACCTTTGACCTTTGCTGTCATATTTCACTATTCTTGCTGAACACAGTGACATATGTCTGTAATCCTAGAACAGAGGAAGGCGGCAAATAAGGAGTGGCCTGAGCTACATAATAAGACCAAGAGAAAAAGAAAAAAATAGAAGAATGAGAAAGCGAGAGACAGAGACAGACAAAAGAAAGGAGGGTGAAGGCAAGGCAAGAAGAATGGAAGTAAAGAACAAGGAAGAAGGATGGAAGGAAAGAAAGAAGGAAGGAGGGAGGAAGAGACAGAAAGAAGATGGAAAGAGTTCACCATTCTCACAGCATCTGTCCTCTGATGGTAAATTTTATCTGTGTGCTTACCCAGGGCATGGTGTCACCAAGTTAGGCATTACTTCTAGGTATGTCTGTGAGAGAGTTTCTGTAAGAAATTAACAGTTCAATCAAAAGACACAGTAAAGTGCAGCTCCCTCTCAGTATCCAGTCTGTTTGTTTGAAAGAACTTGAATTAACACCATCAGTCCTAGTTTCCAGGCCTTACAACACAGGCTGAATTGTACTACCAGCTCTTCTTTCCTATAGATAATAGACAATGGGACTACTCAGCTCCCATCACCTCGAAAGTCAATTCTTGAATGTAAATAATCAGGCAAACGCTCAGCAACTCTGTTTCTCTGGAAAGCCTTAATACATGCTCTCAAAGTCACAGAAGGAAGTCAAGAAGAAAGGGCACAATGAGACACAAAAGCTGTTTCCCAAGTTGAATCAGCCTATCACAGGTTGATTTTAACTGGGTTAAAATTTACATTTTGTTCGGCAAATGTTTTGAGTTTTACATGAGGATACTTGTACCATTAACATCTCCATAAAGGAATAAAATACTTCCATAATGGTAATAAAGTTACTGTCTCCTTCTACTTAGTTACAGCTCGCAGACAGCCACTGTTACCACAGTCTAAACTTGTCTACTCTTCAAGCACCTTATAAATTTGAGTAATAAGTTTTCATATCCTAGTCAATCCTTTCAACATATGACTTTGAAGTGTATTTGTATGATGATGTCCGTCATTTTGTTCGTTATGTTGAATTTTAAAAAAAAAAAAAAAGGTATGGAGGTTTGTTCACTCATGAATGGACATTTGGAGGCTAGAGAATGGCGTCAGGTGTCTTCCGCTGTCAGGCCGCACCTTATCTCTTGAGGCAGAGGCTCTCCTTAAACCTGGAGCTCACCAGTTTGGTTAGACAGCCAATTTGGCCCATGACCCCACAGGGTCCGCCTTTTCCCTCCCTCTCAGAGTTACGGTTTCAGATGTGTCTGTGCAGTCACACACAGCTTTTATGTGGATGGCAAAGACCAGGACACAGGTCCTCAAGGATTTACCCACAGGGCCATCTCTACAGGACTCATTCTTTTTCTTTTATTCCTAAAATCATGTACGAATGCATGACAATATTCATGCATAACTAGTCTAGCATAGTCTCTCTTTAAAATCCTGCTCACTCAGAGGGCCTAAGAAGGACAACATTCTGATGCATCTAGTGCACAGTTCTTTATTTTTTTTTCTATTTTAACATTGTAATATACGGTGGTTTGAATAGGCTTGGTCCAGGGAGTGGTCTTGTTGGAGTGGGCATGGCCTTATGGTGGAAGTGTGTCATTGTGGGCATGGGCTTTAAGACCCTTTCCCTAACCATGTTGGAGCCAGTCTTCTAGCAGCCTTCAGATAAACATGTAGAACTCTCATCTCTTCTTACACTATGCCTGCCTGGATGCTGCCATGTTCTTGCCTTGATGATAATGGACTGAGCCTCTGAACCTGTAGCCCCTGTTGAATGTTGTCCTTACAGGAGATGCCTTGGTCATGGTGTCTGTTCACGGCAGTAAAACCCTAACTAAGACATAATATAATTACATTTCTTACTGCCATTTCCTGCATCCAAACCCTCCTGAATATCCCTCCCTGCTCTCCTTCAAATTCATGGCCCCATCTTCTTTTTACTAATTGCTATGGCATGCATATATGCACATGCATATATATTTATAAATATAACTTGTTCATTCATTATATATGTCTAAATTCAACATGTTCAGCCCACACAATGTTACTTATATGTATGTTTTCAGGGCTGGTCGTTTGGCTCTGGACAATCAGCTGGTGTGCTTTTCCTGAGAAAGGCCACATCTCTAGCTCCCTACTTTCTTAAGTTGCCTACCTATCATCGTTTTGTGTAGGATTAAGAGCTCATTGGTTTTTCCCTGTCTCTTTTGGCCTATCATTACTGTCATCTTGTTCAGCTCACATTTGGGCAGCCATGCTGGTGAGACAGCATGGCCCAATAACCGTAGCAGTGGTGCACATGACTTGTCAGTGACCAACAGCACTCTCAATGGACATAAGTCTCCATCAGCAATACAGAAATCACGGCTAGTACCCGAGACCCAGATAACCACTCAGTGCTAATGAAGTCGTGGCTATTGGAAAAGAATCTGCAGCCACTAATTTACTCACCCAGAGTAATCTTTAACAACAATCTAAAAACGTTTATCGTTAAACCCACAGGTAAGTGTGCCTTCATTCCTCATCAAGGAAACTTCTCTATGACACAGACTAAAACCAGTGGAGAAAACCACAATCAAATGCAGAGATGCAATGGTTATATCTAGGAAACACTCCCACAGCTAAGCCTTACAAAGACCACACGAGACAAAGAACCACGGACTTTGCAGTGAGACTGTATCTCCACTTATTTCTTTCTCAAATCCATTCTCCACTAAAAGAAAAACAGTTGCTTCTTGGAGAAATGGCTGATTCAAGGATGTCACATGAGCCAGGAACCAAAGATTTGGGCTTTGTTGTTTTTGTTTGTTTGTTGTTGAGGTAATTCTTCAGAAATAACATTTTTCATAATTCGTAAAATTATACGTGGGTCTGAACTAAATAAAACATATAAGAAATAGGAAAGCTATGAAATTCCAATGGTATTCCTCTATGAAAGTTATTAGTAACAGTGAAAGGGAGAAGTAACTTTACAGTACAAAATAATTTTCAGACAACACGTTCATAAAGTATATTCAGTGAACACTATGAATTATGTGATAGGCAGAATTCAGCAAGAATTTCATACTCTCCTGCCCAGGATCTGTCGATGTGTTAGCTGGGTGGCAAAAGGGATATTACATGTGATCACGGATCTTAAGATGGGGTGCTGTGCTGGTTGATCGGTGGACTCGAGGCATCACAGGATCCTTTATCACAGAAGAAGAAATAGGTATTAGAAAAAGAGATGTGATGAAAGTAGTGATGACTGATAACTCAACTTTGAAGAGCTGAACATTTGAAAATTTTAGACGAAGAACTGAGCAATTTTAAAAGATCCCAAATAATATAATAGAATTATCCCTTGCACTAATCTTTCTGCAGTCGTCTTCCTGCAATAATCAAGGTGGTTGCTGGCTCTGGAGATTCAAGAGGGAACATAGGTCAAGGAATCATTAAAAAGGAAAAATAGATCCTGCCTAGAGTTTCTAGAAGAATTATGCTATATTGATACCTGACTTAAGCCTAATAAATTCATTTAAGGCTTCCCATGTGTATAGATGAGGTTACTGTTTTAATGTTTTAATCCCTAAATTTGTAATAGATTTTGATAGCAGTGGGAGAAGTGAGTGCGAAAGGATAAGTTATATTCTTGTGCCACCCAACAGGTTGTAAGAACAGAACTCTGATTTCTGGCAAAGTCGCAGCGCCTGCATATACTCAAGTGTGAGGACATTGTACAAAACAATGTTTGCAATTTTCATGTCAAGGATGGGAGAGCCAAAGGACTCTTGCTTTATTGAAACAGACTGAAGAGGTGTAACAATTAACATCTGTGGTTTTGTACTGAATTTTTAATAGAAGACATAAAGAATAATTAGTGAAACTAGAATGAAATCTGAGAATTGAATAGCAATGTAGCAATCAAAATTGTGTAGGAAAGCATCACTGTAGGAAATGTGTGTTGGTACTCACAGGGAGAAGAGAAATCAGCCACTTAGTCTCAAATGACTTGTCACAGTTCATAGTGTACTTCATTATCCTACACTGGCAACTCTTTTACAAGATGATATTGATTCTATTTTGACTTTTAGATGGGGGAAATCTATATACATAGATTATTCCTTAGTCTACAAAATTGTATTGAGTTCAAGACTGACTTTAACAGAATTAAGAAGGACAAATAACTAGTGACACACATTAAAGGACTCACAACGAGCGTGACAAAATGGAACATTAAATAACCATTAGAAATGTCTAAACTATATCTGCAAAGATATTTCACTGCAGGGGATATTTCTATTCTATTATTTGGGATCATTTTAAATTGGCCTTCATCGAAAACTTCCAAGTGTCCTGTTCTTCAAAGTTGAATTTAAACTGAGTTTCTGATTCCAGTCTCATTGTGTTGCTCAGAGCAGGCACGTGGGTATCTTTGAACTCTTTGGATTTGGCTTAACCCAAACCCAGTTCTTCAGTGACAGTGGGAAATGCTGGAGAGATGAGGGGTAGCAAGGATGGGGAGAGTTGTTCCTTCCAGTTTAATCATATATTTCTCACAACACATCCCCCACATTCCACTTTCTATTATTTTCCCCAAACAAAATCACTCAAATCAAGGATTAATATCAAAATGTATGGGTATTGTAAAAAAAAAAAACTACAGAGGAAAGAAACATTACATTTCTTTCCTAAAATAAAAGTCATTTAGTCTGGCTGTCACTCAGTACATTTTGTATACTATTAAAGGATTTGAGAGGGGGTGGGGAGGAACTGAGAAGAGCAGAGGGGAAACTGTATTCAGATTGCATCATGTGAGAAAAGAATAACACATTGAGTAAAAGGGGACAGTAACTTCCATCATGACTCCACCAGCTAACATGTAAAGCACCAGTGTCCCCACCATATTCTCTGAATGCCGTCTGCACCACCTTTGTCTTAATATCCTTCTGCTTCTTTGTTGACAGCTCATCTGAGGGCTGACAGCTCAAAGAGGCAGCATATGCTCCTCATTCATTCTTCTCTCAGATAATTATTTGAGCATTTATTAATCACTGATTTTCCATTTGTCAGAAGATCTTTCATTCATGGGTTTAACTCTCAGATCCGACTTAAGAGGCCCACGTGGAAGCAGCGGAACCTTTTCAAGTGTCCTTTTGGTCAATGGTACTGAGTTTTGACTTTCTTCTGCCCCTTTCTTTCCTCCCTCTCCTTCCCTCTCTCACCATTCTCTACCTCTGTCAGACAAACACTCTGCTACCTCCCTCTATTACATTCTGTTGCGTTTCTGCTCATTCATAAAAATCTCTCCACTTCCAAGCACCTCTAAAACCATTCTCTCAGGTGTAATAATGGTTAAAATGCCTTCCCCTGCTGATGCTTTAGCCTTGCAAGATGCTAGAGTTGGCTTAGTTTCACCAAGTCCTGTTACGAGAGCAAAGCCTTTTCCTATCGTTACTTGTTAGTTGTCTTCATGTAACCTCCCTTACGTCTGATGTCACCTATGTCTTACTCTTGTGTACTCTAGCTTTGAAGCTATGTTATCTATGCATGAGGTCTACATGATCTCCACCACTTTTATCCCTGTGGCAATGTAATGAGAACTTGGGCTACTCCTGAATGACACTAGTTTAAAGCACTGTTAACTGATTACTAGATTTTACTTCCCCGTATACTCTGTCTCCAGCTGGGGATTTCATAGGTGACTACCACCACACCTAGTGTGGTACAATTATCAAGTGGTGGACAGACCAGGGAATGATGGCAAGCAGTATCTTCCTGAAAAAAGTGTTCACTCCTTCCCCTCCCCTTGAGATTATTTCCATATTTTTTTTCTTTTTCTTTTTTTCCAGAGCTGGGGACCGAACCCAGGGGGCCTTGCGCAAGCGCTCTACCACTGAGCTAAATCCCCAACCCCTATTTCCATATTTTAAGCACTATTTAAGCCTTAGCACTCGCATGTTTTCCAAGTAAGCTACCTTATGATCAGCATTAATTAGTGAACACTGGGAGAAGAAACTGGCTTTAGTTGGTTGATATAAAGTGAGGTGAGTCAGTAAATTCAGGGCAAACAAACAGAGCAGTGAGGCCCGGTAGAGGAAAAAACAAACAAACAAACAATGTGAAAATCTAAAGGCAAAATTGTGCATGTGTGTTTTTTTTTAATTTTGCAGCTATGCTAATATATTGCACACCTGGAACAATTTAAGCAAGAAAACCAAATAATGTAGTATAAAACTATAACCTAATATGTGTGATAAACACCTGTGAATTTGCATTGATGTAACTAAGAGAGTAAATTAATAAATTGGCAAGAAAAATGAAATCTCCAGTGTAGAGTAAGTCCTAATAATGAATACAGACTCTCCACTCTCAAGGAGGAAAGTGTAGAATAAACTTGCCACTTGTTAAATGGAGTAGAAACATTGCCCTTCTGAAGAGCTCAGGAAAGGGAAGGTGGAAGATTATGGGGGAACTTAAGCAGACTCCCTGGGCCAAGTGATCAAGAGTAACACCCACAAGGCATAAGTGGGAAGCTGTGTGGAGAGCACCTACATCTAAAATGTGATGCAAGTAACTCTTTACCTCTACGGTCTTCCTCCCCAAAATTATCATCCGAATCTAAATCACAAGAGTTCCTGATGAATTTCAATAAAGCAGAAGCCTACACAGTATTTTGGCAGCATCCCTCAAAATGCTCAGTCATCAAACATGCAGAAAGTCTGAGAGACCCACCATTGCTAAGAACAGCCCCCACAGACGCGATAGCTAAACGTAATATCGATCCTGGGTAGGATACTAGAGGTGAAGGGGGCTCTGTAAAATCTACAATCTAAACACAGCATGGGCTTATGTTAATAACTCTGTCAGCACTGATTCATTAATTATAACAAACATGCCAAATTATAAAGATCTTCAGAATAAGGGATATCGGATGTGGGCATTGGGGGCATGTGTGTGAATGAATGTGAAGATATTTGTTCTCATACAGGAGCATGTGGAGGCCAGAGCAGGATGAAGGCTGTCACCCTCTATTACTCCCTCCATGTGATTGCTTTGATCCAGAGTCCCTTCCTGGTCAGAAGCTCACCTTTCAAGGTAGGCTGCCTGTGGAGTGAAACCTCTGTGCCCTGAATGCTGGAGTAAGAGGCATAGACAACCATGCCTGGCTTTTGACCTAAGTGCCATGGATCCAAACACAAGTCCTCATACAGAGCAATTGCTTTTACCCACTACACCAAACCCTAAAATCTCAAACTGTTCTAGTGAATGAAGTCTATTCATGGAAAATGACGGCACTGGGAGCAGGATCCGTGGTTGATCTCCAAGTCTATGTTCTGCTTTCTTCAACAAACACCAATTAAAAGTCCAAGCTTCTTAGTATCTTAAAAAATGAAAACTCTAAAAATATTGTCCACTGATGATTTTTCAAGTTTTCCCATGGAACAGTGAAGGCTTCCTTTAGGTTCTTTTTTTTTTAATTGGATATTTTATTTATTTACACTTCGAATGTTATCCCATTTCCCAGTTTCCCCTCTGCAAACCTCCTATCCCATCCCCCCTTACCCTGCTTCTGTGAGGGTGCTCACCCACCCACCCACTCCTGCTTCTCCACCCTAGCATTCCTCTACACTGGGACATCAAGCCTTCATAGGATCAAGGGCCTCCTTTCCCACTGATGCCAGATAAGGCCCCTTCAGCCCCTTCAGCCTTGCCCTAACTCCTCCATTGGGGTCCATGTTGATCAGTCCCATGATTAACTTCGAGCACCCGCATCTGTAATGGTCAGGATCTGGCAGAGGCTCTCAGGAAACACCTATATCAGGCTCCTGTCAGCAAGAACTTTTTGGCATCAGCAATAGTGTCTGGGTTTGACATCTGCATGTGGGATGAATCCCCCAGGCGGGGCAGTCTCTGGATGGCCCTTCCTTCAGTCTCTGCTCCACTCTTTGTCCCTGTATGTCCCCTAGACAGGAGCAATTCTGGGTTAAAATTTTGGAGCTGGATGGGTGCCCTCATCCCTCAATCAGTGGTTAAGCCTAACCTCTGGATATGGTTTCAACAGTTCTCCCTCTGCTTTGTGGAGTATTTCAGCTAATGCCATACCGATGGTGTCCTGGGAGCTTTTCTGGCATCTGGGACTTTCTAGTTACTACCCACAGTTCCCCATCCCCCATTGCTACACACCTCTGTTCAATTTCCTGACCTTCTGTAATCTCCTCCATCTCCTCCCACACCTGATTCTGCCCCTCTTTTTCCCCTCCCCCTCTCTTCTTCCCAAGTCCTTTCCACCCTCTACTTCCCTTGATTATTTTGTTCCCCCATGTAATAGGACTGAAACATCCACTCTTGGGGCTTCCTTCCTCTTCAATTTCCATGTGGCCCATGAATTGTATTGTTGAGTATTCCAAGCTCTTTTTTGCCTAATATCCAGTCATCAGTGAGTGCATACCATGTGTGTTCTTATGTGACTGTGTTACCTCACTCAGGATGATACTTTCTAGATTTACCCATTTGCCTAAGAATTTCATGAAGTCATTGTTTTTAATAGCTGAGTAGCACTCCATTGTGTAGATGTACCGAATTTTCTGTATCCATTCCTCTGTTGAAGGGCATCTGGGTTCTTTCCAGCTTCTGGCTGTTATAAATAAGGCTGCTATGAACATAGTGGAGCATATGTTCTTGCTATATGTTGGAGCATCTTTTGGGTGTATATGCAGGAGTGGTATAGCTGGGTCCTCAGGTACTACTATGTCCAGTTTTTTGAGGAACTGCCAGACCGATTTCCAGAGTGGTTGTACCAGTTTGCAATCCCATCAACAACAGAGGAGTGTTCCTCTTTCTCCACATCTTTGCCAGCATTTGCTGTCACCTGAGTTTTTTATCTTAGCCTTCTATGTTGCTCTTTGAACGTTATTGCCATAAAAATAGACCTGTGCACTAAAGTGACATCATGGGAGTGAACTGAAGCACACGGTCAACCTCTCCAGTAGACAGACAATAGACCTGTGCACTAGAGTGACATCATGGGAGTGAACTGAAGCACACGGTCAACCTCTCCAGTAGACAGTGAATATGGCCATCCAATCCCAGTTGATCTTCCAGGTGACTCATACTACTGATTTGGGATACCAAATGTTGGGTGTTTTGTTATACAATAAAGCATCAACTATGATAGATCTTTCTGTTACTTTATCCACCAATTTTAGTCTGTATTAACCACAATTTCTCAATGTTCTACCCAAACAGAATGCATTTTTATTCCTTTTGGAAATATTTTAATATTCACACATTCATGTGTTTTGATCAAATACACCCCTCTTTAATTCTGCCTCTATCTCCCCACCATTTTCCCCTTCATCTTCTCCCTCCCTTTTCTAATACTGAAGAGTTGATCTAGTGCTGCTTGTATGTACATCGATATGCAATCATCAGCTGGAGCATGGGTAGCATCTGCTTCACTGAAGAAAACTGACTCCCTCCTCAAACATTAAACAGCGGCTTTGTAGTTTTCTGTACATTGTAGAGAGAAGGGTAGAACTTCAAGGTAGCATTCTCCATTTCTCTTTAGAAATACTTTGCCCTTCCTAGATGCTCACTCACAACATTCCTTTCTTATATACCAATTTCCTTAAAGAAATTATCGCTCATCTTCCCTGCTTACAAAAGTAACATATAAATATAAAAAGGAGGGAAAAGTTTGGTTTCCTTGATTTCCTCCTAGAATAAAAATCTCATTTTGAAGGGGCATGTTGACGTTAAGAGAAATTATCTGAAGGTCATTACCTTGATTGGTCTATAAACTCAGTCATAGACACTCAAAACATGAAAATCTAAAAACAGTATGAAATTTTCTTCCGTCTCGCATAACAGGCAAAATATCATCCAAAGATGGTTTGAGGACTCCAGAAATGTAGTCATTTTTTTTTCCTATTCCTGGTGTCATTATCTATAAAGTACAAGATTTTCTTTATAGCCACACCCACATTACAGCCAAAAAAATAAAATAAAATAAAAAGAAGGAAAGGTGAATTAAAAGGGCAAGCAGATTCCTTCAGGAGGAAATCATGTGGTCTTCAGCTTTGCCTGGATCACATTAGTCAGACAATTACACTTGGATTCACAGGGGACTGCAGAATATATTGAGTATCTGGCACTTACATATTCTCTTACTGGGGAAGGAAGTAAAATAGAATGAGAACGAATGGAGTCATTATTCCACACAGAATGCTAGTCTGCTCAAATGCTATGGACGGACTAGGCAAGAAGATGAGATAGCTTCACTCTTGAGAGAGAGCAGGATCATCAAGAAAGAAGCAAGACAAAAAGTAGGAGGCGACTTCTCCTTTGAAGAGTTTGATTCTCATGAATTTGTTCTAAATTCTTTCAATGAGTAGCTGCATAGCGAAAATAAAAAAGACTTGGTTTTTCAAGAGATCATATGCCTTAGTGCAAGAATTAGAGAGAGAGACAGCTATGGTCCCATTAATCTTGAAACCTAGCAGAAAAATAGGGAAGTCACTAAGTGACTCTGGACTTTGGAATTATGTATTAAGAAAATACCACATTGATTTTATGAGGTCAGAGATGTGAGACACTGGCTGACACTAAATATCATCCAAACCCAAAAGCAGTAAAACTTAACAATTTCTTTTAACAATAACAGCATAGCATTCCAATGATAATCTTTCTACATTTTTGTTTCTTAAATTGTTCATGCACTGTATTTTGTTCATATTCCTTCTTCTCCCCCATGTCCTCCTAGACCTTTCTCCCCACCTCTCTGCCTTCTTAATCTCATGTTCTCTGCCTTCTTAATCTCATGTTCTCTGCCTTCTTAATCTCATGTTCTCTGCCTCCCGTTCTCAAAAAAGCCAATAAAACAAAAGCCAAAAGGAGAGCGAAAACACCAAAGAATAACAAAGAGCCTACAAAATATCATGGAGTCTATTTTGTTCTGGTTCACTACTCTTGAGTGCATGGCCTGTCCTAGAGTGTGATTGAGATGCCCAGTGCCATTCTATTGAAGAAAACTCATGAATTCCTCACTCCCAGCAGTTAAGAAAAAAGTCTAATTAAAGGGGAAGTGAGCACAAAATCACAGTTATACTTCTTACAGCAGTCATAAAGTCAGCAATTTAAGAGCACTTTGGTTAGGATTAACATAGAATTAGTTTTAGTCACCGAAAAGTAGATATCAGGTATGAATCTCTATCTTGGCTGAAATGTAGACTTAATAAATGGCCAGGTTTTTTTTTTTTTTTTTTTTTTTTTTTTTTTTTTTTTTTTTCGGAGCTGGGGACCGAACCCAGGGCCTTGCGCTTCCTAGGCAAGCGCTCTACCACTGAGCTAAATCCCCAACCTCAATGCGGCCAGATTTTAAGAATACTTCCAAAATTTTACTACTGTACTTTGTGTTCTGGTCATGATTGATTAATGGGGAAAACAAAATGAATTGGTCAGTTTCTACTCTTATCAAAAGATCCTGAAGAAACTATACTTTATCCTTTGAGTGAAAATTATACAACAGATGGAAAACTATGCACATCTGACATACTGAGACATGCCTAATTACAAAATAATTGATTGCCTAATGGGCCTCGTTACCCTTGGAAACTCTCAAGGAGAACGCTTAGCTAGACTCAAAGAAATGGAAACCAAGCTTCATCAAGACACCCGGAGACAGAAGAATGATCTTTTTAGTTGACTGGGCAAGACCATCTCCTTAGATGCTTGTTTGACAAGTCGGTACACTCTTTCTTAAGTACACTGTAAAAGAGGAACTGAGACTGTCTCATCAGCCAAGAATAACATCCTGTCCTGTTTGGGCCGTTAATGACTCTTTAGTCATATTCCTAGATAGGTAAGTTCTGTCTACTAATTATTAGCATATAGTTGTGAGGTCACTTCTGTGAGTGCTTGAATTTTTAGTGACATAACAAAGGAATAACTAGTGTGTTCCAGGTATTTGGTTCCTGCATGCACTATAGCTTGCATGGGCTTGTGTAAACTATATTTAAAAATATGTTGAAAATATATGTAATAATGTTAAGCATCAAACATAAGTTTTAAAACACCAATGGCTTATGCTCTAAGATCAAGAATTGACAAATGGGATCTCATAAAACTACAAAGCTTCTGTAAGGCAAAGGACACTGTGGTGAGGACAAAACGGCAACCAACAGATTGGGAAAAGATCTTTACCAATCCTACAACAGATAGAGGCCTTATATCCAAAATATACAAAGAACTCAAAAAGTTAGGGAGACAAATAACCCTATTAAAAAATGGGGTTCAGAGCTAAACAAAGAATTCACAGCTGAGGAATGCCGAATGGCTGAGAAACACCTAAAGAAATGTTCAACATCTTTAGTCATCAGGGAAATGCAAATCAAAACAACCCTGAGATTTCACCTCACACCAGTGAGAATGGCTAAGATCAAAAACTCAGGTGACAGCAAATGCTGGCGAGGATGCGGAGAAAAGGAACACTCCTCCATTGTTGGTGGGGTTGCAGACTGTTACAACCATTCTGGAAATCAGTCTGGAGGTTCCTCAGAAAATTGGACATTGAACTGCCTGAGGATCCAGCTATACCTCTCCTGGGCATATACCCAAAAGATGCCCCAACATATAAAAAAGACACATGCTCCACTATGTTCATAGCAGCCTTATTTATAATAGCCAGAAGCTGGAAAGAACCCAGATGCCCTTCAACAGAGGAATGGATACAGAAAATGTGGTACATCTACACAATGGAATATTACTCAGCTATCAAAAAACAACGAGTTTATGAAATTAAATGGTAGGCAAATGGTTGGAACTGGAAAATATCATCCTGAGTGAGCTAACCCAATCCCAGAAAGACATACATGGTATGCACTCACTGATAAGTGGCTATTAGCCCAAATGCTTGAATTACCCTAGTTGCCTAGAACAAATGAAACTCAAGACGGATGATCAAAATGTGAAGGCTTCACTCCTTCTTTAAAAGGGGAACAAGAATACCCTTGGCAGGGAAGAGAGAGGCAAAGATTAAAACAGAGACTGAAGGAACACCCATTCAGAGCCTGCCCCACATGTGGCCCATACATATAGAGCCACCCAATTAGACAAGATGGATGAAGCAAAAAGTGCAGACCGACAGGAGCTTGGATGTAGATCGCTCCTGAGAGACACAGCCAGAATACAGCAAATACAGAGCGAATGCCAGCAGCAAACCACTGAACTGAGAACGGGACCCCGTTGAAGGAATCAGAGAATGAACTGGAAGAGCTTGAAGGGGTTTGAGACCCCATATGTACAACAATGCCAAGCAACCAGAGCTTCCAGGGACTAAGCCACTACCTAAAGACTATACATGGACTGACCTTGGACTCTGACCTCATCGGTAGCAATGAATATCCTAGTAAGAGCACCAGTGGAAGGGGAAGCCCTGGGTCCTGCTAAGACTGAACCCCCAGTGAACTAGACTGTCGGGGGGAGGGTGGGGAGGGGAACACCCATAAGGAAGGGGGGGAGGGAAGGGGATGTTTGCCCGGAAACCGGGAAAGGGAATAACACTCGAAATGTATATAAGAAATACTCAAGTTAATAAAAAAAAAAAAAAAAAAAAAAAGAAGGAACAAGGGACCAATGACCAAGGGCTTCCTCTGATCTAACTTACACCATATCCATATATGCATATGCATGCACACAGATACACACCTATAAAATAAGATTTCCATAAAGAAAAGTTTCCATTCATACTTGATTATTTTGAAGTATGGATTTTATGGGAATGGTAAGGCATATGATTCCTGTTTTAATTTGTAGAATTCAAAACAATTGATTGAAAGGACTTGGGAGGTATGGAGAGGTGTAGATGTGCTTACTCTCATGTATTTGTTGTACTTCTAGGTGGAGAGCTACTATTTTTATAAGTGCTCAAAATTCCCTTTCTTGTCCAGTGAAAACCCTCTTTCCATTCATTTGAGGTTCGTTCTGATAGGAGGCCTGTGAACTGTGAGTGCTTCCCTGTTTTCTCTGTGACAAAAAAAAGTTCCTACTTCACAGGCATTTCCTAATGCAGACTTGAAATCACCTTTCTTCTCTAGGCTTGGCTGTAGAAGTGGGAAATGACACCAAAGGAATGTGGTTGAAATATTGTGCTTGAACTTCACAAGGTCTAATAGAAACTTATTATTTTCTAAATAGTATGTGAATATCATTTTAATTGCTTGCTAAGTAATTAAACCAAGATATAGATTTGTTAAATCTTTACAAGTGGTCAAATGAAGTTTTTGAATTATTAATTTTAGTATGGTTTTGTTTTGTTTGTTTGCTTGTTTGTTTATATCAAAAACATATTCCATACTATTAATGGTTAAACAGGCTTGAGTTAAAGCCTAAAAGTATGTCTGCTCTTATCATGGTCTCTGACTCAACTATATGACTTATTCTAACTAGTCATTTTTATTCTATTCTATCTAGATTAGGATCTTTTCTCCCACACATGCAGTTTGTTTCTTTCCTCCTACACATTTTTTTTTATGATTTGGACCCGTTTGTATCATCATCATATAGCTACAAATAATAAAAGAGAACACTACTTCCTTAGGTCTGTGAAGCATGAGTATCCTGTATTTTATGGCTAATATCCATTCATAAGTGAGTACATATCGTCCATGTCCTGTTGGATCTGGGTTACCTAACTCAGGATAATATTCTCAAGTTCTATCCATTTGCCTGCAAAATTCATGATGCCTTTGTTTTTAGTAGCTGAATAGTATTCAATAGTTTACACATATCACATTTTCTTCATCCATTCTTCAGCTGAAGGACATCTAAATTGTTCCCAGTTTCTGGCTATTGTGAATAAAGTTGTTATGAAAAAAAAAAAAACCATAAGTTTTTCCAAACTCCTATTGGGGCGGGGGACTGGATTCAATATCACTGAATCATGCCTAATACCATTCTGATCTAGTCTCTGTACCCCTCGAAAGGACTCAGGTAATTGCCCTTTGGGAATTCAGAGGCATCTGTATAGTCTAGGATATTCTGCATATTGTTTCTCTTCTAAAAACACTAGTAATTCCCAGGTACATATTCCTTTCAACCTCTACTTCTATGATACAATGCTGAAGACAGGAATTCCAAGACTGAGTATAATTCCAGTGCAAAAAAAAAAAAATACTGCATATCTGAGGTAGCAGATATGCCATTTACCCCGATATAACTATTGTATCATCTGCAATAAACTCCATAGACATTTATAATTATTTTATATCTATTTCATGCAACTATTTACAGTTCCACATATGACTAAGGGCAATGGTTCTTGTCTTTCTGTGGCTTTTTATTTCCCTTAACATAACAATTCCCAGCTCCATTTATGTTGTCACAAGGGGCAAGATTTTAATTTTCATGTTGAGCAGTATTTTTCCCACATTATCTCTCTCCCCTTATTGCTCCATGGATACCTGGCTAGTTTCTGGTTTTTAGCTATCATGTACATCAGTACAATAAATATGAGGGTCAATGTTACTTTGACATGCTGACTACTCTCCCTTTGTTTGTATACCTGCAGTAGGACTGCTTGATCTGTTCTGTTCTCCATGACATGTAATCTAACGTATATTCCTATCAACAGTGTGCAAGGGTAAGAAATATAATTCTGAAATTCCCTAATTTTATCAAAATGTTCTCATGGTAAAAAGACAGGTAGGGACGCATCGTTTCAGTTGTACCCGTTTGCAGCAGTCAGCCATTAGAGAGTACTTTATTTACTACTACTACCACTTCAAAAAACATACTATTATGTATAGGGCATTATTGAATTATTAGATGTGTTTTCTTCAGTTGATTAGCAATGGTAGGGGCAATGGGTTTCTTCTCAAAAAAGTCAAGAAAGTTTAGTCAAGATCAACATTCTCCTTAATAGAGAATGACAGCACTGCATAGAGTTCTTTGGCAATGGTAATGAAAGAAAGAGTGAAGCATCATGTGAAAAAAGGCTACATTAAAAACAAACCACTACCACCAAAACCAATAGCCTATCTAGCCACAGTAAAATAAAGGAATTTCACCTTATGTCAGACAGTGCCTATGATAGCCTTCCGTCTTTCTATACCAGGTTGAGCCAATACAAAGAACTAAGTTCTACAAACCTTCATTTGAAATATAAATAGATATAGGGAAAATTTAGCAATTTTTCTTACTGCTGAAGTCACCTACGTCCTTACCCAGGCTTGCTAAAACAGATATAGTACTGATACAATGACTAATTACAAAATATGATTATATATATTATCCTCATGTCTCGACAGATGGCCCATTGAAATCCCGCATTTCTAATCCTGTTGGTATAATTTCATTTGATTAAGTAACTGTATATTATTTGTCTGCACTACCTACTTAAGATGCAGTGTGACAAAATATTATGCTTTTAAGTTTAATAGATGGCTATATTTAGTACAACAGAGATATTCATAAATTATTACAGAAGTATTAAAAAAACAGGTTGAGATTTGGGGAGATGCCTTAGTTGGTAAAGTGCTTGCCATAGTATAAACTTCTAAATTTTACTGTCACTATCCATGTAAAATCAAAACAAAAAATCAGGGAGCTAAGGCAGGGCACCTATAGTAGGTACCTATGAGTGTGAAAGAAGCAGAAAGAGGAGACATTTTGGGCTCACTGATAGACAAGTCAGTCTAAGCAAATTAGAGAGCTCTGTGTTCAATGAGGGAGCCTGGCTAAAAACAAAGTTGAGAATAATTAAGGAACACACTTAACCTCCGGCCCTCACATGCACCCACCTGTGCCACACTTCACCCCTGCACCTGTGACACATGCACACATGCACACATGCATACTTGCACACACACACACACACACACACACACACACACACACGTCAGCAGCAGCAGCACCATCATCATCAGACACAACAGTTCTCTTGTCCCATGATTGCTGTTTTGTGTAAAAACAAATGATCTCTAATACCTCAGCGCACAGACACCACTGACAATGCAATTATTAAACAAGAGCAATGGACAGAAGCCATCTTTCCTAATATTTGCAGTTTGGCTTAACATGGTGATAGCAAGTAATTTGATTCACATATTGTCATCATTCCTCATTGAGTTAATTAGAAAAATGTTTATATGCAGTTACTAGTGATGTAATAAACTGGCATCTTAACCACAAGATATTGCTTGGTGAGAGCTAGATATGTCACGGTAGAGGAGTGGCTCTGAAGCTTTGTTTAATCGAGAATCTGCGAACACCGACAGTGAAGGTCCTTGTCCCTAACTGGTTCTTGGTCAATTGATAAAGATGCCAGTGCTTAATAGGTGGGCAGAAGAAAGAGGAGAAGAATCGAGATACCTGGTGGGAGAGGGAGACAGAACAGACTCAGAGTTGCAGGAGAGATCTTCCAAAATGTCGGAGGAAAGGGAAAGTGGCCCATGGGCTTCATAGAAGATAAGTTGGCAACTAAGCTGAGGGCAGATTTAGAGGTGTTGAGCTAGGGATAGAGGTAAGGGCATGCTCGAGAGCCCAGCCACAGAGCAAATAAGGCAGGTTAAAAAGAAGCTTGTGTGTGTGTGTGTGTGTGTGTGCGCGCGCGCGCGCGCGCACGCGCGTGCGTGTCTCATCTGCGGATCTGCGATAGCTCCTAGACAGGTGCACACCTGTGTGCAGGCAGGAACACAAAAGAGAACAGTCAAAAACTACCTGCAAGATGTCATAATGTGAGCTGTCCCCTAAAAAATAGATTCCACGAAGGCAGAAATTTCATCTAGCTTGAGTTACAACCATATTCTCTGTTCTAACACAATGCTGAGCACAAAGTAGCTTCTCAGGAGTATCTGCTGACTAGAATGTGTGAGCTCCTGGAGGTGGTGAAGGCATCCATTTCTTTCTCTTCTGCTGTACCGTGACAAAACCTCTGCGTATACTGACTGAAAAAGAAATGAGCATCGATCTACAATACATCTCTGCCTTATTTGGATTCAGAGCACAGTCCCTACTCTTGGGGTTTCATTATTGAGTTTGGGCCTGAGTTCCTCTCTGTGATCTTCTACACATATCACTAACAATTCAAGCCTCCATATTTCCATCTACTGATAATGCTACTACTCTGAAAAGTTCTCACTGAACAATAGAGACACCTGCTGGTTAAATGATATGCTTTAAAATGTTGCATCTAAATCAACAAGAATTGAGCAGCAGATGTGGCATAGTGTTAACATTGACCCTCCTCTTGAGGAATAGTAAGTGACAGCATTTAATTTCTTTCTTAATGTGGTGATGCTCTGAGAAAAGACTGTGTTCTCCTGCAGACAGACACTACTGCCAAAAAAAAAAAAAAAAGTTTAGCTCCTAATTCTTTTGGTTAAAGACAATTTTTTATATCAATGAACAATTAAGTATCCAATAAGTTGAAATATTGTGCCATATGCTGGCAAAGTAAAGCTCTCGCATGATAGAGGGGGGCAACATATCATCTTGGCTCTGTCAGGGCATGTACTCAGCTCTACTCTTAGATGGGAATACTGTTCTTTAAAAAGAAGGAAATTCTACAACATCTAACAACAAGGATAAACTGTGCACATATGGTACAAAATGAAGTAAGTCAGTCACAGAAACAAATACATTATTGCACTTAAATGAAGTATTTAAAATAGTCAAACTTGTAGAATCAAAGAGCAATATGGTGGTCACGGAGGATGGCGAGGAGGGGCGAGGAGGAGGAAATTGGAATTATTTATTAATGGGCATAATATCTTAACAGATGACTAAGCTCCAGAAACATTCTGTACGAGATTGTACACACGTATTGTGTGTGTGTGTGTGTGTGTGTGTGAGAGAGAGAGAGAGAGAGAGAGAGAGAGAGAGAGAGAGAGAGAGCTAGTGCTTCATACATTAACACTAGCAAGATGGTTGATCCTATGTTACATTCTTTCCGAAAGGAAATAAACTTTTAAAGTCAGTTAATATCTGAACAGGTCTTGGTCTATCACATACGTGAGTTGTGCCCTTGTTATTTTGTGCTTTATAGGAAAGTAACTTTCTATAAATATGTTTTTATTGCACTGGTATGGACAAACACCTTTCATCTCCCAGCCCTTTCTATGATATCTGTGCTCATTTTTCTAGGCTCTGCTTACTTTCTCTGCCAAGTCTGCTGTTCTCTGTGTAAAGTTCACTTTCATAGCATCCCTGCTTTGATCCTCACTGGATAGAAGTGTATGAAACTGTAGACCTCCATCCCCCTGACAACAACTGAAATTTTCCAGTTGTTGAACAACTGAAACACATTTCATCAATTTTCTTTCCCAATGACCCAATCAGTCTCTGCATCATCTGCAAAAGAAAAGGAACTGAAAAGGATATATAGAGAAGTGTTTTTTCAGATTAAAGGATTAGAGTGTAGAAATGAGACAGAGACAAAAAAGGACTCGGAGAAAAGGGGTTTTGAGCTGGAATTGGCTTGTGGCTCGGAGGAAAGCCTTTCAGAAGAATAGGGATAGGGCTGAGCCAGAGTGAGGTGGGGATCGAAGAGAACAAATCGCTCATTGCGCTGCTAGCATCAGGATCCCCATCGGCTCTCCCAACGTTTGGGAATGTCATCAGTGTATTAATAGGATTCATATACTGTATGGAAAGAAAAGAATTACATAGTATTTTTCTTTTACTTTGAAAAATGTCTTTTGTCTGTAGCAAACCATCTACTTCCAAGCTTGAATGCATAGTAAAGATTATGAAAAAGAATTCACACCTTAGTAGTCCAAATACTTTTATGTTAATGAATTAACTTTTCAAAAGAGAAAATTAATTTGTATGGTGACATGGGCCTGTAATACTAGAAGTCAGGAGACTGAGGCAAGAGGGTTATGAGTTCAAGGACTCAAAATAAGGTGGGTGGGAGTAGAGGGTGGGGATGAAAAGAAAAGGAAATATCGAGGGAGGAACTTTGCCCAACATTGAATCTATGATAATGTTCATGAGTCTTATACAACACATGAAACAGTAAATCACATATAGCAAATGCCATCAATGTGCTATGAATGTTTTTATGCCATAATTTCTGCTAGAGAAGCTGATATCTCTCATCTTTAGTTTTCTATAAGACATTTAAATCCCAGTTACTTAAATTCAAGTATATTTAAAATCTAACTGCACACTGATTAAGAAGAGTAGTAGTTAAGTGTAACTGCAGACAGGTATTCTGGAATTCAAATCACAGTCTAAAAAAATCCTTATCATAATTATTGAGGTTAAAAATCTAGAGGTATTACTGTAACAATATATTTACATCTTAAATATCAATATTATGACTTCATGTTTTGTTATGCTTCCTTAGTCAAAACTCCCAATCCAAGGAAGTTGATAAAAACTAGATTTGTCTTCCAAATATCAGTTGATGCTGAGTTCTAGAAAGGACATCGTGATGTGGTTTCCCAACCCTGGAACAGAGCCAAGAGGACGTGGGCCTCCATGAGTATTGATGATTGCAGGGCATGAGGCTTGTTTGTATAAAAATATATAGATATGTTAGTTTATGGTTCTCTTTTGAGAAATAGTCTCCCTGCTGAGGTTATTGGGAAATATTCTCCTTGCCATGATTATCAGGGAATGTCCTCTCTACCAAGGTTAATGACTCCATAATGATCAGAGACAGTATGAGTCTGGGAGGTGAAGGTATGTCTATGTTCCTAGCAAAAATGGTAAACACTGTGACCTTCAGGACAGTTCTTCAGACTGTGGGAATGAACGCTGAAAACATGAGTTCAAAAATACATAATTTCTCAATTGTGCAAAATATAAGGATGCAATATGAATCATATGAAGGGCTTCATGAACCTAAAAGAACAGAGGCAGCTACACTATGAGCTGAAGGGCCCTAGAGGCTTTCACCAGCCTTCCACCCACCGCCTCAGGTCAAGGCTAGGCCAAGTTCCATTCTCCACCCAGAGTTCTCAGGAAGAGCAGGGACATTCTTGAAAAACCACAGAACGTACTGACTGATAGTCACCTGACCCTCTGGTCCCAGATAGAGTTCGAAGGCATGCCACATGCTTGCTAGCCAATAGATTCAAAGCCAATAAGTTTAAACTCTTACCTTGCTGATGTAACCTGTACCGATAAAAAGTATGAAAACTGTTTGTTAGAGCTATTCGGGATCACCTTTTAGTTACTCACCAGGAGGGGCTGATTGAAGGTTGACCTCGACATGCCAGAAAAGAAACCTCTTGCATTTGCATCGAACTCCGTTCTTGTGTCTCACTTGTGGGGGGCTCCCAGTAGTTAAGACTCACTTTGCTGTCTTACAAACCAACTTCTTCAGAAAAGTTTCCTGAAAGATAAAAAAGTCAGGCAGATACAAAGGCAGGCAGATTCCTGGGGCAGAATGAATTTAGGTGGTCTGGATGGTAATCTCAGGATGGGATCCTCCCCAGCTAAATTTATTGTCTGGGCTTACAAAAGCAGGCAGATTTCTGAATTCATTAGCAGTGCTTAAAAAATGTGCTTACTGTCTTTATTTTATTTTTTCAATCAGGGGCTGGGATCACAGAATGTTGATTTGTAGGAGAGTTAAAAGGGAACAAGGAGTATGACTGAATTGATATGTAAATAAAAGGCTGGGCCTTGGCCTTTGAGAGCTGGATGTGCTCTCTGGAGATTTTCAAAGAAAGCTGTCTCAAACTGCAATCTTTCCTTGCCTTTCTGTTTTCCAGACAGAAATAAATTTTCTTACCTATTTTATCTGAAAATAAAGAATAAGATGCCTATCAGAAGGATCCCAGTTCAAGGCCCATAAAATAATGCCATACAAAGAAACAAAAAGAACCAAACCTACAAGCCTTGCTAGATTTTCATGTTCAGAATCTTAGGGTCTGATCACACCATTTTTCGCAATCATTCACTTGCATTTGGCATCCATAAACCTAAGGTAGGGTTCTGGATGCTTCTAGATATCTGAAGATGGCATGGAAGCTCTACACCCTTTCCTCCATACTTCTCCCTCCATATCTTGTCTGTCAGCAGAGTGAAAGATTACCTAAGATTCCATGGATAAGAATGAGCTTGAAGGGGTTGGGGATTTAGCTCAGTGGTAGAGCGCTTGCCTAGCAAGAGCAAGGCCCTGGGTTCAGTACCCAGCTCCGGAAAAAAAAAGAAAAAAAATAACATATTGCTTCAAATTGAATTCTGAAAGCGTCCCCAGACATCAACTTCCTAATTAACTAAATCTGAAAACTGGTTATATTTTGTTTTCGTCATGAAGTGACTCTTGCCAAAGTGTATTTTTGAACTAGAGCAGGGTGCATGAAAAAACAGGCTCTAGGGCTGAGGTTGCAATTCTGAGTCTACCATTTGCTTGTGTGACCTGGACACTTCCTACGACTTCACTTTGGTCCCTGGGTAAGATATGATTCGCTTGTAGTACCTTCAATGAAGTATTTGTCATCTCTAAGGATTACATGAGTTAATACATATGGAAGACACACGGGAACACAGAGATGTTGACTTACATTATTCAAATTCAGGGTTATTTAGCCCTTTCTTACCATTTTTTTTTTAACAAAGACTTTTTTTTAACATTGAGAACAAAATTAAGCAGGAAGTTCAGGAAACTCCTACGTGGCTTCATACATACACAATCAAGGGTGAACATTTGTTATAATGACCTACAGGATGAACCTATACTGACAGACCATTAACTCAGAAAATCCAGGTTATGCTAGAATTCATTCTGAGTAGTGTATCTATCAGACCTGTGGGTTTTGCTGCAACTGTAAAAGCATGTTCCTCTTTCAGCACCACATAGACCCCTTGCTGCTATAGGAACCCCCGCACTCTATTCATTTTCCCCACCCCTGGAAGCACTAATTTCACTGTCTCCATAGTGATGCCCTTTACAGAGTATCATTGTGGTAGACCGAATGAGAAGAATGGCCTCTGTAGGCTAACATACTTGAATGCCTGGTCTCTAGCTGGTGAAATTCTTTGGGAAGGATTAGGTGTGGCCTTGTTGGAAATGTCTGCCATGTCACTGAGTGCAGACTTTGAGCTTTCGAAAGCCCACAAATACCCAAATGGCTCCGTGCTTTCAATGTGCAGTTAAGAATGTAGGCTCTCAACTACTGCTCTAGCCCCATTCCTACCTGCCTGCTGTGATGCTCCCCTCCATAATGACTCATCGTTTAAAATTGTAAGCAATCCGCCAATTAAAACTTTCTTTTGTAAACTGCCTTTGCCAGGGTTGTGTCTTCACAGTAATAGAAAAGTAATCAGAATGGCATGGTCTTAGCATGCAGAGCCTTTTGGATGGTTTTCTTTACTAAGTGACATATATTTCGATTTTTCACTACTTAAGCGCCAAGTAAAATCCTGTTGTATGGATGTGCCTGTTTCTTTTTCCATTCACCTGCTGAAATAAATCAGATACAAAGGCAGGCAGATTTGCAAGTTTTGTCCTGAAATGATGAATAAAGCCACTATAAAAACATGGCTAACATTAAAGACAGTGCTTAAAAAGGCTGTCTTTATTTTAGTTTTTTTCAATCAGGGGGGATACAGACAGAATGTTGATTTGTAGGAGACCATGACTGAATTGATATGTAAATGAACCTTTTGCCTTGAGACTGGATGAGAGATGCCTCAAGACTCATCCATGGACAGAAATTCATTCTCCACTGAAAATAAAGAATAAACAAACAAGGTTTCAAGGCCCTTTCCCAAGCCATAACTAAAAGAAATCATCTAGCATGTTCAGAACTTTAGGTCTTCACACAGATGATTATTTGGAATGAATCCATAAACCTAAGGTAGGGTTTGATTTTTTAGACATCTGAAGTGTATCACTAATAGTCCAAAGGAAAGATTACCAAAAGATAATAATATATCTTGATTTTATAAAAAAAGTTAAATGGCAGTTGAATCAAAGAAGAAAAAAGGAATTGCACCAAATGGAAAAACCCCTTACTGCTCAGCACCTTAGATCTTAGAACTACTTTTTTGTTTGGTTTGGTTGAGATGTGTTCTATGCAGACAACACTGCCTAAAACTCCAGAATCTTCATTCTGCCTCAGTTTCTTCTGTGTTGAAATTACAGGTGTAAGCCACTGTACCCAGCGTGGGGCTCTTTAAATTAAGCAAAAAGCAGCTTTTTTTTTTTTTTTTTTTTTTTATGTTTTTCACCAGAGAGTCTGCAGAGTTTATGGCAGAAAACCACAACTGACCAGTGTGCAGTTACAGACTATAGAGTGCCTATCCCTGAAAGAATAAAAAATGCAGCTTTTGTTGGAATGTCCTGTCACTGAAGTTTAAAAAACCCTAAATACCTCAAATTC
Organism: Rattus rattus; assembly: GCF_011064425.1. NCBI lineage: Eukaryota > Metazoa > Chordata > Mammalia > Rodentia > Muridae > Rattus > Rattus rattus. The sequence goes on along the minus strand of NC_046159.1, from coordinate 140,996,826 downwards.
CAGACCCAACCCTCTACCTGTACTGATGAATCCCTCCATAATGACTGCTTAAAACTTGAAGGGCCATTAAACTTCCTTTGTAAACTGCCTTTGCCAACCACAGTCTTCCAGGACAGTAATCAGAATGGCATGGTCTTAGATTAAAATCTTAGAGAATAATCTTGAGAAGCAGGAAATCCTTCTGTATGGGTTCTTTTCCATTGATGGACCATAAAGTAAACAATCTTACAAAAAAAAAAAAAAAAAAAAAAAAAAAAAAAAAAAAACATGGGAGTCCAAAGCCGAGCTCCTCAGACTATGTGATTTTCACTGGGACCTATCATCTGCAAATTCTGATTAGGGAATGAGACATTTTCCTTGATTTTATAAAAAAAGTTAAATGCAGTTGAATCATAAAAGGAACACCAATGGGAACCCCACTGCTCAGCACCTTAGATCTTAGAACTACTTTTTTGTTTGGGGTTGAGGTTTCTTGCAGACAACACTTAAAACTCCAGAAATTCTGCCTCCCTTGTCTTAGCGGGGTTACTGGAACCAGAGACTCCAACTGCTCCAGTGTGGGATGAGTCTATCCCGAAGAATAAAAATGCAGCCCAGTTACACTGGACCTTACTATCAGATTAAAACCTTCTCCCATTTAAAGCAACAATCTTGAGAAACAGGAAGCAAGGACATTTTCCACTGAGTCTCATGTGGGGTTTCTTCCTTTAAATCCCTTGTCTTGGGTGTGGGGGGACCCCAGTACACTGGTTCCTATAATAAATCATCCCAAGAGACTTGAGTGGGGGTTTCCCGAGACTTGAGTTAGAGGGTTTCCTCCAGGGGTCTTTCATCCCAAAAGTGGGACATAGGACATTTATGACACAATCCTTACACCAAAGGTAAGGGAATGTCGCTGAAGATGGGGGCAGCAAAAAACAAACAACAACAACAAAAACCTGAAAGAGGTGGGGAATGGGGAGACTTCTGTGAAACACCCACCACGCAGCAGCTGTGGTATCCTGCACACCACCACTCCAGTCAACACTGCAGCATGGATGGGATAATGGCTAACAAAGTTCCATCCATTAAAGGCTGCTGAGGAAGAATCAATTTCCTTCCTGAAGAGACCAGATTGTTTTCTTATGTCCAAGTGCGCAGCCCTACACCCAAGAACATCTGGCTTACATGTGTACCCAGGAAAACACACACACACACACACACACACACACACACGTACCAGGACATGAATTTGAGTGGGGATTGGGGATGTCAGGGAGAACACGGGAGGAATTATGAGTGGATATAGTCAAAATGCATTTATTCATATAAACTCTTAAGGAATCTGATTCTTAAAAGGTTGGCATGGGGGCAGGGTTTCTATTTTGTTCATCTCTAAGGATCCAGAAAACAGAGATGCAATCGGTGTAGAGACCAGCATTGAACTTTAAATGCATGAAGAACTGTAGTCTCCTAAAAGCGAGGTCACACTCACGGAGGACACCTTTCACAATAATTATACCACACGACCAGAAACCAAGGAGCAGAGAGAGACACCCTGCTTTCTTCTGTACTCTAAGGCCTCTTCTTCCCTTCGATCCTCCGGAAACTAAACGGTGCAGACACCTGCTAAGGAAAAGACTCTCCTCTATATCATCCGCATCAGCTCGGCAGGGACTATACGACCGTATTGCTTGCTGAGAATGGCGGTCGACTCCGCAGCAACCCATCAGCTTGTCGACGCAGACGGAAGTGACGTCCAAGGTGGCGCGCAGGTCCGCCCCACGGGAGAGGCGGGCCGGAGAGGGGGGGTACTGAGAGGGCGGGGGCGGGGCGCGGCCGCGGCTCCGTTTCCGGTGGCTGGTTGCGCTCGCTCACCCCAGCTGCAGCCACTCTCTCCCGTGGCTGCTTCCTCCATCCTGGTATTTTTTGGAGCCTCCATCCTGGTTCTTCCAAAGTGCCCGGACCCAAAACAGGAAGTAAGTGCGATGGAACCTTCAGGTCCGGGCCTCTGTCGCAGCCGCTCCGCCCAGTGCGGCCGAGCCGGCCCCTTCGCAGGCCTTGGCTGCCGCCGGCCGGGTTCTGCGGGCGGGGTCGGAGTCCGGTCTTTGTCTAGCCGCCGCGGCAGGCCCCGCACGCTGCGCCCGCGGTCTCCGTCGCCGGCTCATGCAGGTGCTGGCGGCTGGAACCACCGAGCGATCGCTGGGGCGCAGCGGCGAGCCGGCGGGGGCGGAAAATGGCGGCGGGCTGGAGGAACTAAATGGCGCCGGGACCCCTGGGGGTGGGCCCGAGTCGCGGAGGACAGCGCCAGGGGCCGGCGGGCGTGTGCGTGCTGGACGGCAGAGCTCCCAGCCTAGCTTTGCTGGATTCGCGGTCGACTAAGCCCCCTACGCTGCCTGGGCGTGGGTGCGGTTGGCAGGGTAGTGGGGGCGGGGGTCTCCCCAAGCCCACCCAGTTCTCTTTTGCTTGCTTGGCCTGTATGCCCCTCGCCGGTTGTACGGTCTGGCTGGACTCAGCGAGGGAGTCATGGTTGCTGGCCGGACTTTCTCTTTAAAGACTGCACGGGACGTGGCCTAGGGTGCGGGGAGAGTCCTCGCCCAGCCAACTAGTAATTGTCAGGATCGTGCGGAGCAAACCTTAAGCGTTTCAAAACCCTCTTTGGTACTCTAGCGAGAACTTTTTTTGAGAATCTCCCCTCAGCCTTGAGAGTTTTAACTCCGAAAGAAGTGGTCCAGTGCCATCCTGTGCTGTTGAATGATACAGCATATGTTTTTATAAAGACTCGGTGTAGCTAAGGAAAGATTGGTAGCCCGTGAAATGGATATTACATCCCTTTCCCCAGCCTAATGCTCGTGATTGCTTTTCTGAGATCTTGTACCCCTTTCTGACAGCTAGACTTCCTATTGGAACATCCTCGAAAGAAAAGAGCATTTCAGTACTGTTTCTGATATTTTATGTCTTAAGCTAGATGTAATGCCATTTGAGACTTTTATTAATTAGACCTATATTTTATTTTGTAAATAACTTTTAGGCTATAAATTAAAGAAAAGGCCTTTGATTATGTTGAAGGTTTACAGACATCAAAGGCTACTTTCCTTAAAGATTTTTCTGGTACTTCAAATTTCTTTAGGGCAGTCATAAATGTACCTTAATAATTCGAGTAATTTACAATAACATTTAAAACTACAACTATAATAACAAAGTCTTATTGGTTTTACTGGGATAGAATAGTAATAAAAAGTGTATATTTGGATAAACTTAGACTTAAATTACATTTCAAAAATCGTTATGTTGAGTGTACCAAGTTGGTGAGAGACTAATGGTGTCCTCCACCGCAGTCAAAAAATATAAATAAAACCTCCACAGCAGTAAAAAACACAAATAAGGGTTTGAAGAAAATTGTTACTGTGAAGATGGTATGTATTTTATGCTTCTATCCCATTACTTCACTGTCTTTCTCAGGTGCTTTTGAGTACCACCAAACAAGCTAGCATTTCTTCATTATTTTAGATTATGATAGACTTAACCCAAACTGTTGTTCAGGGGAATGATCTAGAAACTTACCTGTTCTGTTTTCTTGTCTTCAGCATTTACTCTGAAAGTACTGGGTCTTGCATACTTCTTAAGAATTTAAATGTGTATGTTTAGCAGTTTGGGGAAAACATACAAAATAAACCTTTTTCTCCAAGTATTCAGGTTTTAGTTTTTTGAGGGAGGAAATCAAAGTTTTATTCTTAGGGTTTGAGCTTGAAAATAAGAGTGTATCTGGGAAATGGTTACTAGTGCCCTCTGGTCTGTCTGTCTGCCTATTATTATTATTATTATTATTATTATTATTATTATTATTATTATTATTTTCCCCCCAGAGCTGAGGACCGAACCCAGGGCCTTGCGCTTGCTAGGCAAGTGCTCTACCACTGAGCTAAATCTCCAACTTTTTTTTTTTTAAAGTTGTGTTTGCCTATATCATTCGATGTCCCTAACAAACGGCCTTGTTTTACATTTATTAAATAGGGCAGAAAATATCGTGTGGGAAAGAAATTAAAGGGTAAGGTTTTATAGAAACAGTTTTAATGACCCAGAGTAGCAAAACGAAACCATGTTATCAAATTGTGTCCATATTTAGCATTCAATATTTATGGTAAATATGTTTTGTTTGGGATTGCTTTCAACCTATTGGTTGCTTTCAGCAATGATTATCACAATATACACAAATTCTGGGTCACCAGCACAGACAAATACATAAGATTAAAATTACGCATTTAGCTTAGGTTGTAAAAGCTAATTTCGTGGGAAATCCACAGCATTGTAAGGTTGGTTACATTGTTATCATAAAGGCAGATTAAAATTAAACAGGCTGAGCACACAGTGGGATAGGAGACTAAGTACACAGTATTAAATGTTCTCAAGGAATGTTATTAGCGTGGCTGCAAGAACTGTTAAAAGTTCAGTCTCTTCAAAGATGGGATATTTTCAGAAACCCTACAGTTTTTGTCTCAGTCTCTTGAGTGCAGTGGTTTCTATTAACGTCTTAATAAGAAATAAGCCTCCCAACTAAGAGTGTACAGCCAGACTGTCAGCATTAAGTTAGGGAGAGAGCCAGGTGTTTTTGAAAGCATTGAGGAACTGGTGACTTTCTTTAAATTTGTATCTGTCAGTTGCAAACACACCAAGACTTTAGAAGAGCATAGAGGTTAAGGAGGATTCTGTGGTGACCACCTCAGCCTGGTAGATCAGCATCTACTCTACACAGTTGAGCTCCAGTGTTTGTACAGACTGTGCTAATGTTCTCTCAAACTTAAGTTCTCATTTTACTAATTGAGTACATTCTCTTTTTGCCGTAACTCCACTTGAAAGGATTAGAAATTTGTGTGCTTAAATAATACAGTTTCAACAAAGGTGGTACATAAATCCAGAGCCAAATGTTATCTGGATGGAGTACAGAGGCATGTGGAGTTTGATGGCTCTTGTATCATTGTACATTTGTCTTGATGGTGCTTTTGCTTTGTGCCAGAATTCTTATAATAAAAATTAATAAAAATCAGTTTGTTTGCTTTGATGCCATAAAGGTAAATTGGTTCAGTTTCAATAAAAGGTAACTATTGTGTCTGCTTTTTTTTCTAGTTTGTGGAAAGATAGCCCACTCCATGATTAAAGTTGTCAAGAACAAGTATGTTGGCAGGTCCTATATAAACTTTTGTCATACCTTTTGAAACATCATTTTTTACTATTTGTACCGTGAGGCCATTCCTTCTAGCACTGGTGTTTAGAGCTAACCCTTCACTCCCCTTACAAAGTGTTTTATGCCAAAGAAATATGTGTTAGGTTTATTCACTGCATAGTGTGTTACAGTGTTTGGTAAAGAAATGTGATTTTAAAATAAACTAGTGGAAAGAACATGGTGATAATTTGTGATAATCTAAAAATCAGATTGCGTTTTTTTAAAAGTGCTGTTTGAAAAGATAGAGTATAATAAAACACTTAAGTTCTTATATCATTGTTAATTACATTAGATAGGCAATACAATTTTATTGTCAGGCCACGCATGAAGTTATGTGCCTTACTTAAAATCACCCATATTACCATGTAATTTACTCTGTTCAATTACAGCATCATTGATAATTAAGTCAACACTTAAAGCAATTGAAGCATTACTTTAAATTTCATTTAATAACGTATTGACACTTGATGATATGTAGTATTGGCTTACCATCTTTAAATGAAACCATTATGTTCTTTAGTTCAATATTCTTTAGCTTGATTTATAAATCTACTTTCCAAACTTCCTCACACAGTATACAAAAGGATTTTAAGGGTCCAGAGCTGTTACTGCTAGCAGGGAATCTTGCTCTGCCTGGATAGAAATCCTGAATAGGCAAAGAATATACTTCCAGCAACGCCGAATTCTGGAGTATCCACGACTTAGGGTCTGGACTGCCATGCTTCACAGTTGTGAACCCCAAGCACTAGAGGCCTATTGACCAAGTGAACCCAAGACACAGCTCTCCCAGGCCTTCAGGCTAACGGCTGAATGAGTGCTCCTGCTTTAACTGCCAGTGGCCACAGCCCTTGACAGCTTTGGTTTGGGGCAGTCTTGAACAGCAGAGGTAAGCAGTAGTGTTAGTCTTCCAGCTTTGTCACAGAAGTGACTATCCCCATCCTGTTGTCAGGGACTAGTGTTAGCAGTTTCACTGTCCAGAGAGTTTGAGAGCCTTGGCTCTTTGGCAGCTTCCTGGGACTCTTTAAATGCCAGGACTCCCTTTTGGCTCTCACCTCTGTTCCCTGTTAGCTCTGGAACCCTTTAGGTCTCCTTACTACTGCCACTGCCTCAGCCTCTTCCTTCACTTCCACTTGTAATGTACTTTTTTCGTGTGTTACCAACTAAGCCTGTAAGAGAAGATGACAGTGGAGACACTGGGCAATGATGCAGGTGATAGTGTAGGAATGTCTCCTAGCTGGCTCACAAATGTGGTAGGCTGTGCTTCATTCACAGCAATCCAAACAAATAAGGACAATGTTTGTGCTTGTTGGGGCAAAGCTCCTTATGTAAATGCTTATACCATCACAGGCCTTTAGCTGGACCACCAGGGGAGATGCTCCCTTCTGGCCTGGGTTGGAACAACTGTGGGGTCATGAAGAGTTCATCAAAGCTTGTGATGGCAAAAAGTCTGGAGGTTGTACTTCAGCAAGCAGGTTGGTTGATGTAAAGCTTTTTCAAAGCTGTCTGTTTAGAACGTTCAGAACAATTGGTGGTGCCATAATGCACTCAGCTGGCTGCGTGGTTGTCCCTTGCTCACGGCAGTGACAGCAGTAGGGAAGGGTCTAACAGCTGTCTGATTAGACAGTCAGATTTGAAGGAAAACGTGAACAGGGGTGCTCACAGTATAGACATCCTTAAAATGAATGGTGTTTCACACTTTAACTCTTAACCCAGTGCCTGAGGAACAGAGGACAGTCTGATCTGTCTTATAATCGTTCCAAAGCATTGCACATCAAGTGCAGAGGGTTCCCATAGGAAGTAGTAAGTACTTTCTGAAGATGTTATTCTGTAGGCCTGTATGTTTTCTAACATTTCTATATGCATCCAGATATGAGATCTAAGAATTTAGATCTTTGTTCCTTTAGAGAAAAAAAACATTAAATATGTTTTTTAAATTACACATTAGTAGATAAATATTGCCGTGTGTGTGTGTGTGTGTGTGTGTGTGTGTGTGTGTGTGTGTGTACGCCCGTGCATGAGAGAGAGAGGGGGGGTGGGTGTGAGAATATGCTGGGCATAGAGGCTCATTAAGGAGGGTTTGTAAATACTGTGACCTCAAACTAACTCCCCCAATAATTACTGACTGGACAGGTATTATATACCTATTGAAATGGTGGGAAGTAATTAGTAGGGGGGAAAGAAGAAAAAATTTGGGCATGGTGATACAAGCCGGTGATCCTAACAGTGAAGAGGCCAAGTCAGGAGAATCATAAGGTCAAGGCTAGCCTGGGTTACACAGTGAGACTTTATCTTAAAAAAATTTTTTTTCATAATATTGTAAAAACAAAAGTTTGGTGAAGTATAACCAAAAATTTGGAAGGTAATCATTAAAATGTTCAAGAGAAATAGGTAATTGTTAATACTATATTGGGCCAGGAAATCTCAAACACGGCCTTGTCGCCTTCAGTTCTGTACTTCACCCCCCACCCCCACCCCAGATAGTATTGTATGCCCTCCCCTTCCCTGCCTGTGGATTTTCCAGCGTTTTTCTGTGTGACCTTGGCCATTCTGGAACTTTGTATACCATGCTAGCCTCGAACTCTGATTCACCTCCCTCTGCTCTTCAGAGTGCTAGGATTAAAGGTGTATGCTACCACTGCCTGGCTGTATTTCCCATATTAAGAGTATCCTCACTAGTGCATTTTCCTATGCCATCTAACTGCACTCTATCTTCCTAGACAGCCTTTGTCATCTCAGGTCAGCCTATGTTACCTCTGGCTTTATATGATTACCATAGGTAGTGTCTGTGCTTAGAAACTGTTAATGAAGTTGACCTCTAAAGAAGACATGAGGCTTCCTGGATTTATTTCTTTTTAATGAATTCTTGACATTTAACTGCCCTAAAATTGAGGGCAATAGAAGACCCAATGGATATGTGAGTCTAAGGACTTTGTATCAATACTGAAGTGAAGGGGAGCATGAGAGATTCTTTAATTTTGTGCTAAATAACAAATGTTGCTATGTTGTAACGTACCCTGTTTGTTCCACCAAGTTACTGTATTCTAGTGAATAGGGACATCTTGTGTGAGCATGGTAACACAAACTTGTACATAGGAGGATAATCAATTTTAGGCCAGCCTGGGCTACATTATGATACTCTATTACATGCTTTCCTCCCCTAATCCCGTTAGCTGTAAGTGAAATGGGGCATATGCAAGAGTGCCATTATACATGTTTTACACCGTTTTCAGGTTCCTTTTTCTTGAATTTATTAAGGTATTTATTGTCTCAAGGTAATTTATCAGGGATGAGAATATGCCGGAATGTCAGTTTGTCAGGTAAAATGTTATCTGTCTGTCCTCCCTGGTGTCTTATTTCTAATTAGTGTAAAAGTGACATCACCCCTGATTTGGGGGAAGGCTGAAGAGGGTGATAGAGCTGTGTGTAGAACGTTCGTGGCAGTGTGCAGGTGGAAGGGCTCCTGCTGCAGCAGCATTTTGTGTGTAATGAGTGAGAGTCAGCTCTAAGTTCCTTCACCCCAGTTGCTGTGATTGATTTGTCAACGTGTTTCTGTTTAGATGAGTATTTCTGACTTTAACACTGGCATGACCTCACTTCCTTTTCCCACTCTTTACCTTCAAAGTGTGTCTTGTCCTCTGTATTTTGGATTCTCTGTTTGCCATCCACCCCCAGTCCACTGAAATTACTTCTGTTAAGGTCATGAGTGTTCTCCATATTTATTGCCTGATCAAGTAAGCACTTCTCTGTCATCTTACTGGCAGCTAGTCATTTCTATACCCATTGAATACTTACTAGGTTTCCTTCTGTGTCACTAGCTAGTCCTTAGTCTGCTCTGTTTGTCTTCCTCGTTTTTTTTTTTTTAAAGATTGATGAGTTTTACTTTATGTGTGTTTTTGCCTGTGTGTGTATCTATGTACCACAGGCCAGAAGAGAGTGCTGGGTCCTGGAACTGAGATTACAGAGGGTTGGGAGCTGCCTTGTGCTTACTGGAGACCGAACCCGGGCTCTCTCTCTCTCTCTCTCTCTCTCTCTCTCTCTCTCTCTCTCTCTCTCTCTCTCTCTTTCTTTTAATAGTTAAGGGTAAATTCCATAAAAGACTTTGTTTTGTAAACAGTTTCTGTAATTGCACTGATCTGTTCGTCTCTTTGGAGTGAGACGTTGGTGTGGTGCGTATCAGGGAATAACTTGTGGGACTTAGTTCTTTCCTTCTACCTGTGGGTCCCCAGGACTAACCTCAGCTCAGCAGGATTGGCTGCGATAGTATCTGTCCATAAAAACTGAAATCAGATTTGGTACCTTCCCAAGTTATCCAACACCAATTGAAGGGTCACTGTAATAAGGTCAAATGGAAGGAATGACAACATGGCTCAGTGATAAGCAGTAATAACACTCGCTGTGCAATCTGTAGACTTTAGATCAGAACTCAGTACCCAGCACACACAAAGATGGAAGGACACATCCGACTCCTCATACTCACTGTGACATGTGATTACACTCCCACCAATAACGGGGGGGGGGGCAGAGGCTGGAGAGGTGGCTCAGCAGTTAAGAGAACTGACTATTCGTCCAGAGGTCCTGAGTTCAATTCGAACCCGAGTTCTCTTAACCTGAACCAGTCCTTGTCTTCTGTTCCGTTCTGGAACTAGAATCTAAGCCTCCAATTTCTAGGTATCTTTAAAAACAACTTGTGTACTTTATTAAGTCAGATTTATAGATATTAATTATAACTGCTGAGCATAACTTAAATGTTCAGCCATTCACTTGGCACCTTAAATACCGTATATATTACATTTAGGTATCAATTGTACTAATACTTAATAAAAACAGCCCATGTCTTGAGTTGAAACCAGAAGCCCAGGAATCATCCAGAGATGGTGTCCTCTTTCTTAGTCGCAGTCTCTTCAGTCATAAAGCCTTGTTGTCTCTGCCCCCAAAGCAAAGCTATTCTCTCTTTCCTCTCTTCTTGAGTACTGTGATGTTTCCAAATCATAGTCACCTCCTAAACACAGTCTTTATAACTTACACCTTCTGTCTTCTCCATCCTGAGTGATCTGTTAGAAATCAACTGTCCCCAGATAATATAAAGGTTAGTTGGTTGGTTCCCACAGATTCCTGAAAAGGGTTGTTTACTTGTCCTCTTGTGTGGTTCCTGATTGAATGGATACTATAAATGGTTTTTAATGGTTTAAGATGAAATAAGGTATTTCAGAGGTGTTAATGTATCATTATAGAAGAACGTGTTAACTGGACATGTTAATTAGTGTTTCATATGCAGTAAGTTTGCACAATGGTCCCGAGGCCGAACCACTTGTATACCTAAACCTGTTTTCAGAGGACATCTGACTGTTTGCTGAGTGGCCTATGAGCTCTAAGAGGATAAAGAATGGATTGTTTCTGTCTTTGCTTGTACAGTACTGGTTTGCAGGCAGATTACCATAAAATGCATTCAGAAGAAAGTTGTGCTTCTGTCTCACTGTTGTGGGTAAGACATCGGGTGTGAGGCCAGAGTGCTACAGCATTATAACTGGTACTCAAATACTACTTGTTGTGTCTAAGCCTCATACTATACTGTTACTGTTCTAGAGTGTTGCAGATGCACAAGCATGGAGGAGAAACAGTCTGGATAACGTGAGTGATGCTGCTGGCCAAAGCACAGAGGCGTGATTCTATGGGAAGGGCTGTAGCTAATCTATCTGTGGTCTAGGTAAGCCTCTCTTTACTGCAAAAATACACCCAATGGTTTGCAGACCTGACAGAACTACATCATGATATCCATTTATCTTTATCTTGAAAATGGTGTCATTACAGTTGTAAAATCATGTTCTTTGATATAGTAAGCTCATTACTCATTGAATCTTTACCATGTAAATACTAATATATAGTTGTCTTTTTGCCAAAGGAAAATATTTTTTAAACAGAATATATATTAATACACACACACACACACACACACACACACACACACACAGATTAATATCTATGTGAGCCAAATATTGAGTAAATGAATATACATCAAGACTTTTGTTGGTATTATTAGTAAAAGATATGTAGGAAAAAACTGTTGAAACAAGATGTATAAGATTCGGGGTTGGGGATTTAGCTCAGTGGTAGTGGTAAAGGCCCTGGGTTCGGTCCCCAGCTCCGAAAAAAAGAAAAAAAAAAAAGATGTATAAGATTCTACATACTTTAATCAGGCGTTGGTAGTCCAACACTCTGATCTTTGCCAGCCACAAGACACTGACCTTGTTCTAAGATTCTAATTGTTTAGTCTGAGAACAAGCACAACAGCTGGGCTATTGCATAGGAAAGAGCAAGTGAGGTTACCTTAAACAGAAATTCTCTTTGTCAGGAGTAGGCCCAACCCCATACAAAAGCATTTGCTGTGGTTAAGTATACTGGTTTAATACTATGGGGAGAAAAGAATTATTTAGTGTTCTTATTTTTCAGGGCTTAAATACTCAAAAGGTGCTTACAATTGTTAGATCAAGATGGAAGTTTTGGTTAATTTTCTGCTAAAAATACCAGGCTTGAAATGTAGTTCAATGGCAGACCATTTGTCAATCACTATGGCTGAGAAGACAGGGTGGCAGGCCTGAGGCGGCTGGTCACGTGCATCCACATTGTGTCTTCGGCCAGGAAGCAGAGAAACATGCATGCTGCTGCTCAGTTCTCTTCATGTCTTCTACTTAGTCTGAAAACTCAACCCTTGGCATGACATCACTCAAATTTAAAGTGCATTTCCCAGTTCAACCTAATCTAGAAAATTCCTTACAGTCATGCCCAGAGGTTTATTTCTATGGTGATTCTAAATCTCACATTGACAGTGAAAATTAACCACCACAAAATGTAAATATTATAAGAAAGTTGTTAGAACTAATCAGAGTTGGTCAAATTCTTACAGGTTATTGAATCTCATTAACAATGGGTAGAAACTAAGAAAGGCAGTTGGTGAAATCTGAACTCCTTCTGCAGGTTTATATAAAGACTGTAACGCAGATATCTAGATCAGTTTCATGTACTGTCTGGAAATAATTTTATAAATCCTTACATGGTCTCTTATACAGATTTGAGTATGAGCACAGTTGAAGAGGATTCTGACACAGTAACAGTAGAAACTGTGAATTCTGTGACGTTTACTCAGGACACAGACGGGAACCTCATTCTTCATTGCCCTCAGAATGGTAGGAGAATTGCTAACTAATACTGGGGATTGATCAATTCTATCTCTCCTTTTGTCCATCACTGACACGTAGTTTAGACTTGTGTGCTTGAAAAGACCATGGCGTCTTCAGATTATAGATTAATCTTAACTTATAAAAATCTCTTAGTTCTTAATGAACTATGACTTTTAGTCTAAGCGTGTGTGATATTCTTTACTAATCTGCTTTCTGTCTTCTGACTGTGATTTCATCCTGGATTATTTCATTCATTCATTTTACCTAGCATGTACCTGTTGGGGCGGTTCACATTTCTATCTCTATTATGAACTCTCTATACTACTTATAGGCACCTCGGATTTTACATGGCCCAAGGGCTTCTTTCCAGATATTTCCTAAACTTCACTTTTCCTTTTTAGAATCTCTGGTCACGGTTAGGAATAAATTCCTTGTGTCATGACCTAACTGGTGGTATGCTGTCCTAAAACTCCATTTATCCCTGTTTTGGGTCCCTCTTGATTAGACCAGATTATCTTTTCTCATCTGGGTTATTCCAGCCTTTTATCCAGTTTTCCTACGTGTTAGTGCCATATTGAAAGTCTAGCGTGGTTTTTAGAATATATAACTGCGTGCTTTGATTCCCTCCTGCCACAGCCGCCATGGCGGTTAGAATTCTCAGGCTTATGTTCTTCTAGTATTCATAGTTGTTTATTTTCACAACACTTTTTTCCACTCTTCAATTCTACTGCACATTTTTCTCTAACTGCCAGAAGGGACAAATGTTTCCCTGCTTCCATTTTTTTTTTTTCAAGTTCATGACACCTCCATAGGAAATCTCCCTTCACTTCCAGTCTAGGTGTCTATCTCCGTGCACTCATGACAACTTCTTCATTCCACAGTCACAGCTCTGAGTACACTGTTGTGAAATTGTTGGTTTAGTTATTATTCCACCAGAACTTCCTCGACAGGACATCCTTCACTGTTCTGTCCCCAGCACTTAGAACCAACTATAGACATTTAGTAAATGTTTGAATGAATCCATGAGCAGCCCTTCCCTGTGTGTGTGAAGTCTTTGGAAAACCAAGTTAGTTAGAAGGTGGGACTTTTATCCACAGTGGTGGTGGTTATAAGAACAGGACCTGGGTACTACTATAAGCAAGGAGAAAGCAATGACAATGAGTCCTTGTGTTGCTGGGTGAATTTAAGTGAGCAAGTAGGGGAAGAATGGTTTTAGGGGATGAGAAAATTGCTGCAGAGACTGATGTACTAGGTAGAGATTTGTTATTTTTGAAATTGATTTGAAGTTTTGAGCATTCTCTTTGGTTTGTTTCCCCCCCCCCGCCCCCATTAGACCCTGATGAAATAGACTCAGAAGACAGTACTGAACCTCCACATAAGAGGCTTTGTTTGTCCTCCGAGGATGATCAGAGCATTGATGACTCTACACCGTGCATATCGGTTGTGGCACTCCCACGTAAGTCTGTTAAGGAACATGGTTACCTTTGGAATCGGACTGTAGCTTGCAAGAGTCAATTGGCATTTCTAGAGACCTACGCTCTACTGTTACCTACTTAGTGAAGAAAATACGTTTTTAAGCTAATGCTTATGAGTGTTTACTGTGTGCCAAGCAAGCATAACTCTTAAATTGCCTTTCCATATTGTGCAATCTTTTCAACACTTCTTTACTCTCAACCTGCTGCTGTGGGATTTGAAAGGAGTATTTATTGTGCCTTATATCTATTGAGGCTCTCCTTGTTTTTTAAATGGATATGTGTTCATCCCTATTTTGTTCAAGAGTTTTTAAACTACACCCGTCCCCAAACCTTTCTCCAGTGCTATGCAGTAGGTACAATTATCATCATATATTGTAATAAAAAAAATGAAGCTCAGAGAGACAGGACATTAGGACACTCCCAGGTAGTCTAGCTCCTCTAGGCCACACTTTCACCTTTGTGTTGATCTGCATGGAAGTTAGGTAGATGCCTAGGTTTCTTACCCTAATGAGGTTTTTAGTATGCTTAGATTTTGATATCCTTTAGAGTAAGTAGGCTAGATTCAGAGACGATAGAACAGTTCAGTTGAATGCCATTGACCGGCATACCAGCAACAATATCACATCCTGTTTCTGATTTAAGTATCAAATGAAATCAAATCTTTATCTAGTCAGTGAAGTTAGGACTAGGTATTTAGCATAGACGATTATATCTTAATAAGAAACAGGCACAGAGCTAATTGCTTCTCAAACTGAACAGATACCGTTTTATTTCAGATTACTGTGTATAAAAAAACAGTTAAGAGTAACATATCCATGCTTCAAATTTTGAACTAAATGAAGTTTCTTCCTGTTGGTTCATGTTTTTAAGTGTTTCTTACTGTGTTTTTGTCACTTTTTAAAAAACTTGGTTGGCCTATCTATACAGATATAATCCTATATGAATATTTTATAAACCAGAGTTTTTGAACAATTCTCTTGGGCCAAATTGTGACTAGTTAGTTCATTATTTAAAATACTTGGTTCATAGGTTGGGTCTCTACTTGGCCCTTTGTTCTGTTTTATGGTGTGAAGTTCATTTGTCACCTAATAAATGTAGGTGTGGTGACACTAGAGTGCATGTGCTATGCACTTTGTTACATTTGGGACATGATTAGAAGACTTGACTCGGACTCTTGAGTGTGTTCTCCACATTGATAAAAACTGTTGATAAAATCAACTTAGAAACATTTGTCTTTTGTTAAAAATAAATAAATAAAAACCTATAGTAAAGCACAGAGTTTGGCCACTTAGTCCCCTCTCAGCCCTTGACTCTGATGAGTAGCTAAGCTTCCCTGCCTAAGAAGTTTAGGAACAAAAGCAGCCACGTGGTCCCGTCTTCATCCTCATCACCCTGGAAGTGAACAGGTCGCCTTTGCAGCTTTGTGAAGGTAATGTGTGTAGCTTGTACACACCAATGGCCATTCTTTTCCTGTATCCACCAGAGCAGCCTCATCTCCATAGACATGAGTGAATACTTGGCCACACTCTAGTTATATGTTGAACCTACTGGAATAGATGTGTTTCCACATAGCCTTTAAAAATTAGCAGGTACTTTATCTCCATAACCACACTGACTACATCTTACCTACAAGGGACCATACTGGGTGACTTCATCATAGTTGACAGCATCAACCACAGAAACTGAAAGTGAACATGTGATGCCTAGATCCACTTGCAAACCACCCCCAACTAGGAGAGATGCATCTTAGCAGGTAGGATAATCCCACTCATACACTGTGGTCTAGGCTACTGAGTCACCCATAGGTTAACAAGTACTGGTTAACATAAACACTTAACTATTGGGCCTCCCTGGATCCAAAGCCAGAATAGCCTGCCCAACACAGCCAAGGCACATCTCTAGGGAAAAAAAATACCTCTACTGCCTGTAAAATTGGTAGAAGCAATTTAATGTACATATTTACACATACACACACACACACACACACAAAGACATGAAGAAGGTAACGTTACTGCCCAAAGAAATCAGCCAAAGGTCGCGATTTCAAGGAAAAGGAAATACACCAGTTGCCTTTTTAAAAGTTTAGTTGTTTAAATAATAACTGTAATCAAGAAAATGCAAACAGCTCAGTGAAATTAGGAAAATACCTTTTGTTTTAAATAAAGAACCCAGAAAGGATATACATTATAAAAATACACAAAATTTGGAGCTAAAGAACTTGGTAAATGAAAATTTAAAATCAAGCTTTAACAAACTAGATAAAGCAAAGCAAAAGCTGCTGATTCCAAATTTCTTGAACTTGAAGTAATAAGTGTTTAGAAATAACTCAGATCTAAAGAGTTAAAAAAGATCCAAGACTTACAAATAAGACTTAACTTTAAGAAAATGATTGTGTTACGGGTATTCTGTAATAGAAAGGAAAGGGACATATAAAAATGAATTCAGCAAAATAGCAGTTGAACATTTTTCAAATCTTGAATTAATCTCAGAGACCTCTAATAGAGTCACTCAAGGAAGGTCTTCTCATGCTGATCGGTGGTGGCACTCAGGAGGCAGAGGCAGGTGGATCTCTGAGTTCAACGCCACCTTAGTCTACAGAGCAAAAACAAAATCATTACATAAATAGAAATGCTCAGTGGCAACATGAATATATTACTCTGAAAAGTGCTAGCATTGAAAGATAGAAAATGCCTTTCCAAGACATGCAAAACCAGAGAATCCACTTCTATCAGGCCACACCAGCTTTACAATACTAAGAGATTCCTTTCCTAGAATCAAAAGAACTATCCCTCACCCAAAAGCAAAAAGAACAAAAACCTGCAATTAAATTCTACCAATACATGGGGCTGGGATTTAGCTCAGTGGTAGAGCTTACCTAGGAAGCGCAAGGCCCTGGGTTCGGTCCCCAGCTCCAAAAAAAAAAAAAAAAAAAAGAACCAAAAAAAAATTCTACCAATACAGAAAAACAAGCTATCCAAGAGGGAGGAGGGAAACTACCACCTAGAAAGCAAACTCCAAATTTAACAAAGTAACAAGAATACATGTTAGCAATACTAATACCATAAATGTTTAATATGGCAAAACGGATTTAAGGGCAAAAATCTCAAGACATTAGCTTATTTATAAGGACACACAATAGACCAAAAATTAAGGAATGAAGAAAATAAATGAAAAGCATCAAAAAGTTATTATAAGTAAAATGGATTTTACTTATAGATAAGAGACAACAAAGGTAACCTTAATTATTATAAAGGGATCGATTGAACAGGTGAATCGTTGCAAACATGTATAAATCCCAAGCAGTGGAACTGCTAAATAAACCAAATGTTGGCGTAGAGAGTACTTAATAAAGTAATGTTTGAGAGTTCCAGTTTCCCACATTGATCTCTGGAAAATCAGATAGAAAATCAAAGAAACATTGGCAGTATACTATATTATAAGTCAAATGACTCTAATAGACTCTTATATATAATTTTATCATGCAGTGAATTGCATAGTGTCTTCAGTACAAGAAACATTTCTTCAGGATAGACCATGCTTATATTAGGCCACAAAACACATTCCAACAAATTTCAAAATGTAGTCATCAGATCACCATGTGAATGAAGTTGCTTATCAACAGTATGCCATTGAATGATTAATGGGTCAACGGAGTAACAATGTAAAACATGAAGATGGAAATAACAACATACACAGGAGAAGTAATGCTAAGAGAGAAGTTAGTAACATTAAATGCCTACATTGAAGAAAGAGTTCACATAACCAGATGATGTCTTCAGGTATCTAGCAAAACAAGAATAGATCACACTTAAAATTATAAAGGAAGAAATAACAAGTGTCAGATCAAATTGAAACAAACTGGACCCTAAAAGGTCAATATAACAGCTCAGTTGAACAGCTGATTTGTGAAAGCATGTATATTGAATGGATAAATCATTAGATTTATCAGGAAAAGGAGACTCAAAATTAATACAACAAAAGTACAAAGAGTTAGAAATACTTGTATTTTTAAGCTATTCTATGCTAATGAATGGGAAAACCTCCAAATAAGTTTTGTGGACATGTGTCCACAAATTGAAGCATGCAGACAGAAAATTTGAATAGACTGATAATGGGTAATGAGATCGATCGGTGCACACGAAGCAGAATGACTATAACTACAGTGTTGACAAGGGCAGAGAGAAGAAGGGCTCTTGTACACTGTTGTTGGAAATATGAATACATCCATCCTGTAAAACAGTGTGGTTCCCAGAGTAGAACTGATAGGTGATCTACCAGGAGATGCCTTCATTTCCCATTCCCCTGCTTATAGCACTGTCACAGTAGGCAGGACGTGCCATCAGCCTGGGTGTCCACCCACAGATGAAGAAACTGTGATACATAGACATTGTGAAATATTAACTTAGATATAAAAGAATAAAGTGCTGCATTTAAAGCAGCAGCATGTCTTGGGTGAAGTAAGCTAGGCACAGGAAGCTGAAGATTGGTTTCTTGGAGGTAGGGAGTAAAACTGGTAGCTGGAGTTGGGAATGGTTGGAATACGGAAGGAGGTTGAGGAAAAGAAACCAGGATGCAAAGATACCAGGGTGGGGGTAGACTGTAGTGTGATGAAGTCGAAGGCTAGTGTTCCCGGGGATACTTAGACACAAAGCTGGGGATATGGGAACATGAAATGCTACATTGCATACTAAGCAAAGCATTATTTGCTAGACTTCATGCAGGTCTGTTAGTACTAAGTTATTTAACAAGAAACTCAGGTTTTACATCCTTTTTAAAGCTGCTGATTCAGTCCTCTCAGCTTAGTCATTCTAGCTTACTCCTTTGTGGTTATCTGCCTTTATGCTGCTTCTCACGTGTCATGGTCATTTCCTGTTGAGAGTCACTCATCTTTTTGTTCTCCATTTGCTTCTCCCTCTTGCTCTCTTGGGTCACTTGTTACTGGTGTGCATTTGTGACCTTTCAGACTGGTTGCCTCCTCTTTCCAGCGCAGTCTCCCTGCAGAACTCCAGTAGTCTTTTCAGTTCCGCCCCCACGGATTTGCCAGCTTTGCATTGTTCCTTCTGTACTGTCTCTCCCGCTCTCCTTACCCATTTGCAGTTCTGTGATCATGTTCACTCTCTTGCAGTTACTTCAGATGCCTTTCCTATCTTCCCTTCCATTGTCCTTTGGAAAACTAGAAGCCTATGTAAATTGGTTTTGCCTGTATATTTAACACAACTAATGGATAGCCTTAGAGAATGGTAGCATGAACAATGTGACTTTGCTCTCTCCCTCGTGAGTGACAACATGATCTGTCATGTCACAGCAGCCTTACTCATCCACTCTGAGAATATTGTCTCATATGTCCCCAAACCTGACACCTACGTCTTTTGTATCCAGAGGACAGCCTTGCTTTCTATTTCAAAGAAAATTTACTATATTACAAGAACATACAGTCTACATCCATTGAGACCACTCGGTTTGCATATGCCCGTGTGTCCTGGTGTTCACCCCAGCTAGCTAAGGCTGGCTCTTCTGCCTTCCAGCTCCAGGTCTTTGCAGACTCACAGATGTTCTTGCAGTACTTAGGTCTTTCTTCTGAATCACTAGTTGCTCGTTCTCTACCTGGATGACTCCTGTTAATGTTAAACTCGTATTTTTCTGTAAACTAAAGACCTGAAGCCATTTTTGGCCACTATCCAACTGCCTGCCCTTGCATCCAGTCTCCTCTCATTTCGCTTTAACATACTCTGCGGTTTCATCCGTGGCCCCCAGGTCTCCAGAGATCTAGTATCTTTCTTCCTGTCCCCTCTCTGAGTTTGTCTTTTATGTCTATCGTTTAGTTTGACTTGTGCACATCATACCAGCCTCTAAATATGGAATGGCCTAAGACTAGGACTCCACTCTTAAGAGTGCCTCTCTGTTTTTACTAATGGTCTTAGTTTGTGTTTTTTCCTTCTGGTGATGATGGTCCTGCTTATTTTAACCAGACTTCTCTTAGAAGTGCTTGGTACAGAGAGCCACCTTCAGATTTTCCCCAGAATTCTTGGTGTTTAGTGCTGTCTCAGTCATGTATGTAAAAGTGACTGCACTGCCTGAAAATTCACGGATGCTGAACAGTAGTCTATTCTGGTTGCTTAGATTTAAAAAGAAGGGGGCAAAGCACGGTCATCTTGATCTTTCCAATCTCACACATCTTGTTTGTTTTCAAATCATACCGGTTCTGTCACTGACATGCGTTCACAATTTGAACTATGTATGCTTCCACCTAGTCCAAACCACTGGCCTTTCCCACTGTGCTGACTCTAGCCCTTCTGCCCTTCAGAATGTCTTCCTCACAGCCACCAGAGCAATCCTGGTAATGAAAGTGAGCTTATGTCATTTTTCTGCTCAGAATCATCCAGCGCCTCCTTTCTCATCTTTGCTGCAGCCTGTGAGGTCTCACTCAGTCTCTTTCCGCTCTTTCTTCATCTGATGTAACAACAGTGCACGGATCACACTTGTGCCATTGTACGCGTGCCCTGTCGCCAAGTTTTGTGCTTGTCTTTCCTTAAAGTGCTGTCCTGCAAGACTAGCTTCCTTCCTTTTCCCAAGTCGGATCACCCTAGTTCGTACCTAAAATTTGGGACATACTGCCTCACTCTACTCCATTCCATTCCCTGCTTTATCTTGTCCTTGGCTTATATGAGTATTAACCAACATGGAATCCTGTCCATTTCTAGACTATAAGTCCCGTGAAAAAGTGTCCTATCTGGTATTCATGTCTATTGAGCAAATATGTGCAGTATAATGATTGGTAAGAAGTGGGTTTGGAAATTAGATGAGTACATTTTCACCATGGATTTTTGTTTGGGTAATTAGATCCTACAATTACTACTGTGCAGATGAATCATTATTTTCTTGAAGTTTCAGAAAATGATCAGAGCTTTGAGGTGACCATGACGGCAACTACAGAGGTGGCAGATGATGAACTTTCTGAGGGAACTGTGACACAAATTCAGGTATAGTACATATTTTAAACTGGCTTCTGTGAGGAACATGGTTATTACACACAACTTAAGTAAAAAATGATAAGGATATACCTTGACTCATAATGTCAATAAAGCAAGGCCCATCATCACTGAGGTTTCTAGTCCCAACATGTCGTAAGCAAAAATAGATGCTCATTGTGTTCCCTGTAGAGATCATGGTTGGAATAGGAAGTGATGGGTGTGCCTTCATCTGTGTCTAGAATCCTGCTTGAACTGTTAATAGCAGTGATTACAGTTGTGCTATTCCGTTTGGTGCTTGTAGAGCTAGATAGGCTTTCTCATGTGCTGTGAGGCTGACTGGTAGCCAGGCCTTTCTGCTGTTCTTACTGTGAACTTCTTTTGCTGTCTTACATAGTTTGAATCTAAAATGAGCATGTATTCTAAATTTATGTCTACCTGATTGTGCATCTTTTGCTTTTAGTTGGCTTATTCTTTTACTTCATATCTTCATTTAATGTCTGATATTTTTGAATTGAAAATACTTGAACATTTTTATGAAGTATCACAGTGGCCTTTCGCTTAGGAAGTATAAGACTTCCGGGTTGATATGTAATATTAAGAACTGAGAAGTAATAGAAAAATTCTTTCTTCAGATGAGGCTTATTAAATCATTTCACCTTTTTAATATAAAAATTGTATGAGCTTTACTATAAAAAGTCTTGTAAATAAAATAAAGATCACAGACCAAAGTTTACCAGACTCCGTGCCTGTGCATTTCAAAGAAGTTCTCGTAGCTAGGCCATTCTGACACTGTGGAGCCTCACCCTGGGGCTTACACTTTCACTGCAGTTTGTGTTTATACACGTAATCTACCACCAACACTGAGTGCTCTCTGGCAGGAGGAGAGTGGGACCCCAGCCTTATTTTTTGTGTAATTCACGTTCAGCACCTGCGTTCAGTCCTTCCTCATCCCTTAGAGTCAGCCTTTCTTACTCTCTTTCCTGCGTTATACTTTACTCACATGTATGCTCATGTTACATATATTATGGGCTGGATTCCGCATATGAAGGAGAACATGAAGTTTTTTTCTTTCTGAGATTATATGATATATATTCAAAGTCTATCCATTTTCCTGCAAGTTTTGTTACTTCATTTTTTAGAGCTGAATAGTATTCTAGTTTATAAGTTTTCATCATTTAGTATTATTTCAATTGATACTGAAAGGGCATTTGACAAAACTGACCATGCCTTTATGATAAAAGTTCTGGAGACTTTAGAAATAGAAGGAACATACCTCACTCGCTCACTTAGTCAGTCAATGAGTCAATCAAATAAATAAAGGCTTTGTGCAGCTAAAACCGTTAAGACTTGTACTTGTTCCATTAGTTTCTTATATGTTCATATACACACACGCATATCATTTGTTTACGCATGTGTGCATCTGTGCATGCTGCAGCACACATGTGAAAGTCAAAAGATAACTTGTAGAAGTGGATTCTCTCTTCTTCCACAATATGGGTTCTAAGGATTCAGGTCAGCAAGTCTGAAGCCAGTCTTTATCTTCCGAGCCCTCTCAATGGCTATCCAGTGATTTCTAGCTAGATTGAAGTCACTTCCACAAATAGTGTCACAAGCAGCAGCCATAGAGACATGGTTCTTCTCATTGTGCTCTCATCTTCCACTGACAGCTTTCTCTATTTCTGTGAAAAATGGGACTGTTCTTCAGATTAGAAATTCAGTTTTCTGTTTATAAGAGAAATAGTACATTCATTCTTGGAACTTACCTCAAAGTAGTGACAGCCTGGTAGTTTATTCAGGCCAGAGACTAAACTGAATGACAGTTATCATGTGGCTCTCTGATGTGTCTGTGACAGCCTCATACATACAGTCGCACTCTGACCAAGTCGGTCCTTTTTCCAGTATGGCTCCCTTTAAGCCCAGGATCAAGCCTGTGTCCATACCTCATTAACCTGAGTGCTAAAGCTGTAGCCATGACGACATAAAAGTCCGTGTACCATTACTGTCAGAGTTCTCTGAGAGGAACATACACCAGGAGGCTGTGAATCTTTACCCACTAACACAAACTCATCAGGAGGTAAAGCAGACAGTGATTCTGCAGTGATCTCTTTTAATTTAGTCTGATAATCTTTTATGAAGAAGTTATACTATGCAAGAGAAAAATCTCTTGAGGACATAGACCAGTCATAACACCCAAAGACAGGAGACCTTTTTCCTGTCTGTAACTGACACCAACTGTATGAAAAGTTCATTTTGCCTATAAAGACACCTACATGACTTTGGAATATATTCTTTCTTTGTTTGTTTGCTTGGTTTGGTTTTTGTTTTTTGAGAAAAGTTCTCACTGTGCAGCTCTGGCTGTCCTGGACCTCACTCAGTACACCAGGCTGGCTTTGAACTCAGATCCACCTGCTTCCGCCTCTGCCCTTATGCCCCTCTGCCTCCTGAGTGCTGGGGTTAAAGACGTAGGCACTGCACTCAGCTTGGAATATCTTAACTTTTGTTTTTTGAAATAAGATCTCACCACATAGCCCAGCTGGCAAACTTAAAATCCTCCTGCTTTAGCCTCCCAAATGCCAGGATTATAGTTTTGTGTCCCAACGC
Source organism: Rattus rattus (assembly GCF_011064425.1). Lineage (NCBI taxonomy): Eukaryota > Metazoa > Chordata > Mammalia > Rodentia > Muridae > Rattus > Rattus rattus. The sequence goes on along the minus strand of NC_046159.1, from coordinate 140,973,404 downwards.
AGCTTCCTTAATGATTTTTAAGTAATGCAGTGCTGATCAGATTATAAAAGGCAGTATGCACACAAGTGAACACTTTCGTTAGAATTTTACAATTCCTAGCATCAAAACAGGTGAGTTAGCTTGGGTATTAAATCAAGCTCCGCCTTTCTCTGTCTCTCTCTTTTCCCCCTACCCCCAACCCCACCCCCTTCTCTTTTAAAGATTTTACAGAATGATCAACTAGATGAGATGTCTCCATTGGGTACCGAGGAAGTTTCTGCAGTTAGCCAAGCATGGTTTACAACTAAAGAAGACAAGGACTCTCTCACTAACAAAGGTAAAGCAGACTGGATTTGAGATTGCAGTGCCAGAAGCCAGGGGTCTAAAGGCTTGTTGTCATCAAGATTCTGTTTCCCTTATGAATACTGACGCACAAATACTCAAAAAAGTTACTGTAAACCCAATTCAAGAACACATCAAAATGATCATCCATCATGATCAAGTAGTCCTCATCCCAGGGATGCAGTTCAAGATTCTGCATTAGGACTTCATTGGTGGGACAGAGTAGTGTAATCTTTCTATCTAGTGGGTTTAAATTTAGCCTGAATGAAACCATAATGCTATTTATTTTAGAATAACTATTTCTGATACAGTGTAAGTTTTGTTGTGTTTTGAGCATTATATTGTGGTGGTATTTAAGAAACAATACAGTTATTGCTTTTAAGAAGAGAATGTTTTACTTTGGCTTGAAAGTCCTTTAGAAGCTTAAAGTGGGATGGTGTCACATAGCTGGGGATACCATAGCTGGGGAAGCTGTTAAAAAAAAAAAAAAAACCAAGTAACTGAAATGCAGCTGTATTACTGTAAGGAAAGGAAGCAGAGATACGTGAGTAATCTCCCTTGCTCAACAGTGAACGCTGGTAACAATCCATCCACTTGATATCCAGTGTCTTATGCTTATCTAGCCCCACAATTATTAGTGCTTGTTTTTGTACCTATAAAAACAATTTCGTAGTGAAAGAAATCTTTTGAGTATGATTTGACTCTTTCCCTTTGTCTAAGCAGTTTTATTTCTGAAAGAGAAGTAGCAATGCTTTAACAATCTTCTGTCCCCGTTCAGTTAGGTTACAGTAGTGACTGCAGTCAAGGACACTTCAGATGAAAGGCACACACACAAAGGAAGGCTATTTGCTTTGTTCCCCTCAAAGGGGAATGTTTATGTAATAGTTCTTTTATTTATGGCATACTAATATTTCTTTTAAAGGACATAAATGGAAGCAAGGGATGTGGTCCAAGGAAGAAATTGATATTTTGATGAACAACATCGAGCGCTATCTGAAGGTACACCATGATAATGTTTTCACATTTCAATAATTTGTTTATTGATGGTGGCAAGAATATCCAGGTAGTGTTTTGTGTGTAAACTATGAATATCTTACTGATTTTCTTAACAGAAAATTGCTGCCTTTATAATTTCAAGGTCTGTGAACTTACTTGTCACAGTGCTCCCTCCTCAGCCTCTTGTGGTACTGTGATTACAGGTACCTTTTGTGTGTACCAAGGTGGGAGCTGAGAAAGGCTGTGGACTTGAAAGGGTAGGAACTAAGAGTGGGTCAGATGTAGCAAACACTGTACATAACTGCTCAGTGGCAAGAGAGCAGGGTCTACAATTCAACACCTGTAACCTAACTCTTAACTGGAAGCAAGGTAAGTAGCGTCCAGACAGCTGCAGAAAGTCCAGGTCAAATGACTAGAACTTTATTTACAAAAATGGGAGGGAATAAAGCCTTGAAGGGAAACTGATAGTTTAGGTAAGTGGTAGACTGATGGTGGAAAGCTATACTCGTTACAGAATCCTCTCCAGAGCCTTGCTGCCTTACCCTTGAGGTGGAGTTAGACTTAGTGTTTGAAATGTCGGTTGTTATCATTGGTTGGATAGTAGGATATGCACTCTTACTGGCTGTTATCATCTGATATACATAAACACACTGCTGCCTGCCACATCTGTGTTCCTAAACTGAATGTTAACTGCAGTCTTCCTAAGGTAAGCTCTGTAAACTGTAAAGAGCTTTTAAGAAATCTTTCATTCTTTATAAACTCTACAAATGATAAATGGAAGTGCTTTCACAAAGTCAATTTTGAAGAAACAGTATCAACAAAAAGTCAGTAAATGTTGAGAGTGAATTTAAAAGTTGTCCCAGTGGTCACACATTCAGTGACAGTGAATTGAGGGTCGCTGTAGGGCAGGGATTCCAGCTTACCTGGTGTGAGGTGGCATGAGCCACCAGAAAATGATAAAAGTCTATGTACAGCCATAAAACAGGGTAAGAAACACCAGATTTAGAAAACCAAGAACACAGTTTCTTGTTTAGCAGATTTGAGCAATCTCCTGGGACCCTTCCATTGTAGTGGTCCTGTCTAAGGTTTGCGATATTTGACAGGGCACGTGTGAGAACAGCAGGAGCTCAAACTGGCGGGAAAGCCCGTCAGCGAGCACTCTGTGTGCAGCCCTAGTGAGGAGGTGTGAGGAACTGCAGTAGCTTAAACAGTTGATGTTAGGTCATCTGGGGAATAATGGTAGGTAGGATTGACTGGAAGGGGCAGTGTTGAAAAGATGGGTCAGTCCTGGGAAGGAAAAAAGATAATGTGTCGTTAGTTCTTGATCGCACTGTGTGACACTCGTAGAAGAGTGACGAGGAGCCTCTTGTAAATGTCAGATAGTCTATGTGTTGTGCGAAATGATAAACAGAAGTGACTGCCACCAGCAGCCTGAGAAGGGCCGACATGGTTGACATGTCTGACAGCGCCCAGATTATAGGTATGCGAAATCTGGCTTTAGTTGTGTGCAATACTAAAACTCTATGAATAAATGATAGAAAAGATTCCAAATGTTTTAGAAGATGTTTGAGTAGGATTTGACTCTAATTTCACTGTAATTTTACCTGGGTCTCACGGTTATAAAAAGAGACGGTATCTTGTGCATTGTTTCTCTTGCTCCGTATTGTGGTTTTTGTCAGACATCGTTTATCAACTTGGTTAGCTGTATTTCACTGAACGAATAAATTTCAGGTTACCCATTACACAGGAAATGCTAATTTTCATTCTTTTATGTCTATATGTTGATTTCAAGTTAAATAAGTTTAGATGCTTATTGACCATTATATTTCTTTTTAAAATTTTCTTTGTATTTTCTATCCATTTTGCTATGGGTTTTTTTCTGCCAGATGTTCACAATATATGATATATACTAAGGGTTTATTGGTTCATTACAGGTACTTTGTCAAAATTTAGGGCCTGTCTTTTCCTTCCCTTTGGATAACTTTCCTTCACCAGTGTGCTGCTCTCTTGAACAGTAACACCTGACAGGGCAGGTCTCCTCCCAGTGCTCTATCTATGTTTAGCACTCTTCTCTTAAAAAACGTAGTTTGTGGGTTGGGGATTTAGCTCAGTGGTAGAGTGCTTGCCTAGGAAGCGCAAGGCCCTGGGTTCGGTCCCCAGCTCCGAAAAAAAAGAACCAAAAAAAACGTAGTTTGTAGAGAATGAAATCCTGATACAATTTTTATTGGAACTACACTGACTCTGTATAAGTATTATAATATTTTATGTTCTCTATGACTTGTAAGCTTTGTAGAGAAATGCAAATGTCTATTTATTGGCAGCTTGATACAGTGCTTTGCTGTTTGGTTTATTTTCTCAACGGTTTTTAGCTATCTATGTGTATAGTATTCTCTGAAAATAATTATTTTCAAGTATGTATTTCTGTTATGTTCTTTATTATGGCCACAACTAACCCTGATTCAGTACAAGTTTTATCATTTATGAGTATTTTCCTTATATTTTAAATTTTGACATGTTTTCTACAAATATGCTGATAGGAGTCATCAGAATAATGATTATTTTGAAACTCAACAAGCTTCTACTGCTGGGTGGACTCATATCGATAAATTAACTTTCTTATAGATCTCTGGTTTCAGTGTACTAATTTAGTAGGATTTTGGGATCAATATTGAGTAAGCTTTCAGCCTTGCCCCAAAATTATTTTCTGAGGTTTTTCTCATTTGCTTCACTATTGAAGTTTTGCTGGTCTAATAAAATCAGAAGTTACCAACAGTTACTTACCTCTTGACTGTGTGCAGTGTTCACTGGTAATACGACTTGGGCCTGGCACTTTCATTATGGAAAGATCAGTAGTAATGTTTTTTTTGTTGTTGTTGTTTTTTGTTTTTTTAATTTTCTGGTTTGTCTATTTGATTTTCACTTTTCCAGAACCCATTTTGGTAAGTTGACTGTTGAGGGATTTAGCCATTTTATGTAAATCCAAACTTTTATAAAGTTGTTCACAGTGCTCATTTGTTGATCAGTGTCTGGAACACCTCTACTTATGCCTTTTGTTGTTGTTGTTGTTATTGTTGTTCATTTCTGGTATTTAAATGTGTCTTAATTCATCCTTTCAAAGAACCAATTTCTAAACTTATCTTTCAATTTATTTGATTGCTGGTGGTTAATTTTGCTTTTTTGATTTTCTTGTACCAGTTTCAAGTTTACTTTTTAAATTTTTATTGATTTTTAAATGAGTTAAACAGAAATTGAGTTGTGAGAATTGAATAGTTTGTTTTTGTGCCCTTAAGAATCTCATGAATAATTAATGCAACATTAAGTTTATATTTGATTTATTAGCAATAGAGTCTTTCTCTTAATGTCATTGCTGACCTTTAACATTAAAACTAATTTAAAAGCATACTATATCCACATACATTGTATAAGAAATCCCTAAATCAAAGAAATGTAACCCATTTAGGCTCGCGGAATAAAAGATGCTACAGAAATCATCTTTGAGATGTCAAAAGACGAAAGAAAAGATTTCTACAGGACTATTGCGTGGGGGCTGAACCGGCCTTTGTTTGCAGTTTATAGAAGAGTGCTGCGCATGTATGATGACAGGAACCATGTGGGAAAGTATGAAAACTGTACTCTGCATGTTTTCACATAACAAGGGGGAGTGGCTAAGAACTGTCAGTTTTTTAAAGTTAATTCCTGAAGTGGAGGCAGCTATGACTCATTACTGGTAATCTTATAATTTTGTAGGTATTGGATATGTGGAGAAACCTCGCAGTAAGGACTTGTTTTAATTAGAGCCTGAACCACCTTACCTTACTTAGTTTAACTTGATCGAATTGACGGGGTCAGAGTTTGCTTTGTAGATGAAACAGTGAGGTGGTTAAAAATGTAGGAACTGTTAAAAGAATTCCATATTCTTTGTTTTCGTGATTTGGGAATTAGTAGTACTAGGATAGTCACTTTGTTTTTAAATAAAACAAGAGTGGAAAATAACGAGTAATGGATAGATTTCCGCCAGAGGCAGCATTTATGGGAAGGTGTCAGGGATGTTCAGTGCAGTTATTTTGGGGTCTTACTGCTGCTTTGGTCTCTGGAATGTTAAGTGCATAATGAGGCCTCCTCTAGCCTGTCAGCAAGCTGCCAGTGAAGAAACATTGTATGAAGGTGAAAAAAGAATTTTTTGGCTCAAGAATGAATGACTTGGCTAACTTCTCAAAAACCTTCCATGTAGTACAAGTGGTTGTAAAATGGACAGCCTTATATAATGTTCAGATAAATTTTTTTAACATATAAAAGAAACATTGCATGAACTGTGTGGAAATAGAGAAATATGTTAGAGTATCTGCCTGGCTAGAAAAGAAATTTTTTTCTCTTTTCCTCTCATGTACTGTTGTCTGTTGAGCATCTGCAATTTCAGAGACCTAACTAGACAACATAGGGCAAGCAGGTGTTTGAAATGTTGGATTTTCATAGAGAAAGTAATAGAGTATATATGTATATTATAGCTAACAGTAAGTATTCGGGTTTTTAAGAGTAGAGAAGCATTTAAACTCCCTTTAATACACTTTAATAATATTATCTATATGCTGCTTGATTTAATGTTCAGCTTTCTAACTAAAACTGGTTTGGGGTAATGTTTTGAGCATTCGATACTCAATTGATTTCTTCTCCCTTGTTCTGAATTTCTAGATACACTCCTGAAGAAATTGAGAAGCTCAAGGAGTAAGTTTTCCGTTTTGTTTTCATGACTGCAATTGTTGGCTTTTTGGAAGACTGGTGTAGTTTCATCTGGCTCTTAAAAGCATGACTTTCTGTTAGAAGATACATTAGGTTTGCCCCTAACAGACAAATTGGTCTCCTATTGTCCGCCACCTGGTGCTTGCTGAGACCAGTAATAGGTGTTCCAAAAGAAAGTAAGTTCAGTGGCCTGAACACCATACTTAGGACTGTCCCCTGGAATGAAGGGCTGTTACATTTCCAGACGCATAATGCTGTTATGTTGACCTCAAGCGGAGCGTGTACTTTATGTGTATGTCTGTCTATCTGAAGACAGTGGAAAGGGAACCTATTCATTAGGACCTTTTTAGATGTCTGAAGATGCTTGTTAACAATATGCTCAAAAGGAGACACTTTGGGACTTGCCTGGGAATTATGTCAATAGCCTGAGAGGAAATTTGGTCTTTTTGAACACATATCCAAATTACCTATTTTTTCTCTGACCCAGAAAAAGGGCAATTGCTGCCTGTCTTTTTTTCACCCATAGACAACTGTGGACCCCACCCAATAAAAGGCCACACTTTCAAACTTTGGCTCTCAAAAGTATTGCTGCCCACAACTTCCAAACCAGTCTCAAAAGGGAAGAAGAAGAATGAAGAATAAATGGTGAAATTAAAAGGGAGAAAACAATTGATCCAAATGCTGATGGGCAGACTCTTGTTCTAGGCTCCGGATAAAGCATGGCAATGACTGGGCAACAATAGGGGCGGCCCTGGGAAGAAGCGCCTCTTCTGTCAAAGACCGCTGCCGGCTGATGAAGGACACCTGCAACACAGGTACTGCCCGTGCCGCTGGGGCTGCCCTGGCGCCAAGCCTCCCACCCCCAGATACGCATGTCTCTGCGGTCACTCAAGGGATCACTTCCTCCCCTTAACAGATAAAGCCCACAAGTGTTATGCTTAAAATACAGGACGTTGAACGTTGCTAGCAAGGACACAGCAACAGCTCATTTGCAAATAAGTGTAAGTCTAGCGTGGCTTAGTTTTGTATCAATTTAAAACTGGTCCACATGAGAAACGGTTCCTTAAGATAGAAGTAGTTTTGATGTAAGGCCATCTAACTGAAGAACAGCCTATGTTTATGAAAACTTAATGTTCAGGAAAATCCCGTCAGGAAGAACCTCTGTGTATTTCAGGGTATTGTATATATTTTGCGGATCTCAAACTTGAATTATAGTTTTCTATAAACAGATTTATGGTTATTAGTATTTCAGTGTCTTGACAGATCTGCACATTACCTCTTAATATATGCAAATGTTCTGAGGATAAACATCAAACCTAGTATTTGTGAGAAACGGTAGTCTGTAGAAACTCTGTTATTGTCTCTACCCTTTCTGAGTCTTAATTACTTTGTAAAACAAAAGTTTCAGTAAAAACTTTCAGAGGTCTTCGATCCTGATGTTCCTGAAGGATCCATAATCCTTTTAATTATAATTTATTTCAGGTTTAGTTTCAGCTTCTAAGCAGTGTTTTTCTTTACCCCCCTTACCTAAGGAGAAATCAAGAGTATGTCCTCTCTCACCATCATCGTTACCAATGAGACGGCGAGAACATGAATCTCACCAGCTTTCCCTCATTCTTTGGTGTGGCCTAAGGAGGGAAGAAGCAGCTATAGATGAAGCTCCAGAGGTTTTGTGCACTGCCGTAGGCACAGAACTCTGTATGTTAGCACAGTGTCAGGGGCACTGCCACTCTCTGACAGCAGCCTGAGAGATGGACTCGCCAGCTTCCTTTTGCCTTACCATGGCTCCTGCTGACTTCCCCAGTGCCACAAGACAGTGTAGCCATGCACGTTGTGCTTGGAAAGCAGAGCCTTGTCCTTCTCTGTCAGTCTTATCCAGACAAGGGCTCAGTAAAGGACTTGTTCAGGAGTGTGGTCCTGAAATAACACATTTTATATCCAAAATTAAACAAGAGAAACATTCGATGCTGTTAATAAGCTTAGAGATTTGGAAAATACAGGAATGAAAATGTATATGAATATTAGTGTCATGATTGGCTAATATATTGTTGCACTGGCTTGGAGTTGGGATGGTATTTTATTGGGTAAATCTAATTCTTACTGAAGTAGATGAGCTCAGAGATGTTATTCCATGTATGCTTTATTATTTACTCTTAATAAGAACAGCCTCTAAGTGTATTCCATTGTTGCTGGGACGTGTGTTAACACAGAGAGTCAAGTTCCTCCTACTTTACTGTTTCTATACAAAGGGCTTGATTCAGCTTGAACATACGTAGTTCTTCATAAATATGTTTTAGGTAACATGTCTGTCCTTAAAAAGTCAATAAATTCGAATTCTAGTGCATGTAGTCTCCTGCTGAGTGCTGTTGTAAACTAAACTCATCAACAGAACTACTCACCTTGGCCCTTGTGCTGGGACATAGAGGGCTGAATCCTGTAGTGACGGAGAAGATAACAATGTAGTCTGGATGGTTGCTTTCTCAGGGAAATGGACAGAAGAAGAAGAAAAGAGACTTGCAGAGGTAGTTCATGAATTAACAAGCACGGAGCCAGGGGACATCGTCACACAGGGTGTGTCTTGGGCAGCTGTAGCGGAAAGAGTGGGTACCCGCTCAGAAAAGCAATGCCGTTCTAAATGGCTCAACTACCTGAACTGGAAACAGAGTGGGGGAACTGAGTGGACCAAGGAAGATGAAATCAACCTCATCCTCAGGTTTGTATCCCAAATCTTTGGCAACAAAACCTGCTTGGATGCTGTAGACTCCTTGATTGACTTTCTTAATTTCCTTGAGTGCCTAGTGAAAAGCAGCCTTTCTGTGGATGGAGCCATGTCTAAGATGCTAGTACTTCACAGTGAGCCCTTTGTTCCTTTATGGTGGCTGCAGTCAGGGTCCAAGCAAATACCGTATGAGGATGCGGAGGCTAAGGCTGGGGCGATAGCAGTGAAGTTTTCCACTGTCCTCCAGGGGGCTTCAGCCCGAGTCTGTGGAACGTGGCAGCGTGCCTGCGCTTCAGCCTTCCTGTGCTTCAGCCTTCCTGCGCTTCAGCCCCTGGTTACTCTGCCTCAGTTGGCAGCAAGGACCTAATAACAGTCACGTGCACCATCAAGTTAGATCAAAGCAAGCACTTCTGCCTCTCAGTTCAGCAGATAGCTTTAAGATAATGGCGGTGTGTATGTAAATTTGGAAATTATTTTGTTTCAACCATAAAAACTAATGAACAAAACAGCGGGAAAATCTTCAGAACATTACAGTTACAGTTACGTCAAAGCCTTTGTGACAATAAAAGCTAGGAAATAGACTTTTAAGACCTGATTTAGTTATACTGTCATGCTGGGTTTTGATTCATTTTCCATTTTGTTTTTTTCTCAACTAAGTCATTTTTATATATGGTGAAATTGACATTTTTTTATATAAATGGAAAAAGCTTGGAGCCAAGAAATAACTTATTATAAAACAGTGCAGCACTGTACAGCTGGAACTGTTCTTGGTCTGGGTATCATCTCTAGCCTGCTCCCTTTCCTTCACGGTGCTAATCTGCTTCTAGCTGCATGCGGCTGAGCACCTGGTTGCACTTGGGCTTCTTAGCTCTGAGGCTAATCTCTGCTGCTGAAGTCCCTTCCCTTTAATGGTGGATGGCACCTCACTGCCTGACCTCCTGTTCTTCATTGCTGGGCCTGTCACCTGTCGTACAAAGAGGATTTATAAATAAATTTAAGATCAAATAGATTTGTTTTGTAACTTACAGGATAGCTGAGCTTGATGTAGCTGATGAAAATGACATAAACTGGGATCTTCTAGCTGAGGGATGGAGCAGTGTTCGTTCACCACAGTGGCTTCGAAGTAAATGGTGGACCATCAAAAGGCAAATCGCAAACCATAAGGATGTTTCGTTTCCTGGTAATGTACTACTTGCTTACAGTATCACTTCTGAACAATAGTGGTAGGAGTTCTTTGCCTCAAGTAAAGGCCAGTATGGCACATTCCCAGTGAAACTGCCCTGTTTCCTTGTCTTTTCTGCTCTAGAGAAGAGTCCATGTGATTTGTAATCCCAAAGCCTGTCAGGGAGGACACATTTACATAGGTTCATGTTTTTCCACATAAACTACTATAAAGAGGAAGTAAGTGTTACATGGTTTTATTTAGTACAAATCTTTCTAAAAATGAGTTAAGTTTGTTATTTGAAGAAAAATTTGGTACTCTGTTTTGTAGAAAATAGGCTCTATGGGTTTCTACTTTTGTTGCTAAATCCAGGGATCTTAAATTGAATTAACTTAAAGACTTGCTGTTTTGCATCTAGGTGCTAACCTACGTTAGAGAGTCTCATTTAGGCTCAAATTTCTCATCTTATGGTACACCCAACTTAGCAGTTTTCAAAGGAGAATGCAGTGCTGAGGGGCTTTACTTGATTAATGTAGATTACCATGAAGTACAAAAGCTGGACATTGTGTTCACACTTGTAATCTCAGCACTAAGAAGGCAAAGGCAGGCAGATCACTACAGACTGAGACACCAACCCCTCACACTGGCCAAAAAGAGCAAAGCCTAGAGTAAAGGACCTTGAGTACATATTACAGTTTGGCAGTCAAGTGCAGCCCTTGAGTCATTGATGGAAAATGTACACTATTCATTTCAAAATAAACTTCCTAAATAATTGTACCAGAAGATGCAGGACACAGAAGATAACTCTTTCCATGCCCTTAACAATGCCCACCCATTTCTATTTTGTTATGGTTCCAACGGCAAGAACAGTATGATTTTAGCATTTTTGGGGTAGGCATGGTGGCACATGTTTAAGTCCAGGCTGCTTGAGGGGCTGAGATAGAGGATCACTAGGTCTAACAATTGGAGACCAAACTGGGCAATATAGCAAGACCACTCCCATCTCCAAAAAAAATTTTTTTAAATCCTTTTTTAATGTTATGATGGATGTTATATTATCTAACAGTTCTCACATGCAGTATACAACTATTTACTCCAAATACTTTCCCTCCTTACCCTCCTCCCACCCTACTTCCCTTGTTGCTTAGATGGTGGTCTGTCGGAGAGTCAATGTTCTTTTTGTCTACCCATCTCCCTTCAGTCTTAATAAAAGGTCTTAAACAGTTACATGAGAACCAAAAAAACAACCCAGTGCTTTTGGAGAATAAATCAGGATCTGGAGTTCCAAACAGTAATTGCAATTCCAGTGTACAGCATGTTCAGATCAGAGTCGCCCGCTTGGAAGATAATACAGCCATCTCTCCAAGCCCCATGGCAGCGTTGCAGATTCCCGTCCAGATCACCCACGTCTGTAAGTGTCGGCGCCTCAAGACTCCTTGCCATTGGGCCTTAGGACCTAGTTAATGGCTCCAGTGCCTTTTAGTCTTCTAGAGTGTTGATGGAAATTGAATTGGGAGATCTAAGGCATTTTATGTTTACCTCCGTTAACATTTACACAAGAGTGAATGTGTGACAGGAAGAGCTTCAGCCACCTACCAGCTATAAGTATTTCTAAATCATCTCTCTAGATTTTATAATTAAGAATAAAGATAAAATAACTGATTAGAAAACTTTTTCTTAATACGATAGTTAGCAAGCAAAGAGATAGTGTTCAGCGTGACATTACGTTTATAATTATCCAGAATGTAGACAACGTAGGTGGATCTGAGGTAGTCTATTTTAAAAATGGGATCTTTATAAAGGTTGAAAAAAAAATTAAGGTAGTAAAGGGACAGTTCAATGCACGAGAGTGTTTTTCATCTGTTATCTTTGCCTGTCAGTTTGTGCTTAGATTTCAGGAACCCAGCAATATACAGAGAGGAAAGACTTTTCACTTCAGCTCCAAGTGTACTGTCCTCTCCCCTTTCTGACATTTCTTTAATTGTAGTGACAGAAATGAGTTCCAGTTCTTGGAACCATCTTTATTTACCATACACCCCCCCCTTTTTTTTGGTGGTGGTGGTGGTCCTACCTGATGCTGTTTGCCTGTGAAAAGGTTATTGTTTGCTGTGCTTGCTCACGAGCGTTTCCTTATTGCATTTTGATTAAGGTTTGCAGGATACCGTCCTATTACATGCTGTTTCTTGACTTCATCTTTAAGATGATAATAGTGTTTTGTCATTGGGACAGATATAAATACACACACATACACACATATCCAAATGTACCCTCTTGGTGCCCTGGTTTAGAAACAGCGGGCACGAATTGATACTTTGACCACATCTGTCTATATATGCAATGACTATCAAAGTTATCTTTGAGGGGGCTGCACTTGCCTTGCATTGGTGAAGCCCTGCGCTTGATCACCAGCACCACAAACAAAGCTACTTTAGAAACATTTAAACTAACTACATTACTTGCCTTACTCATTATTTGGCCCTCCATGTTTTTTATTTTATAGTTGAAGTGAGAGAACTGTCTAGGCTAAATAAATATACAAGATGTTACTGCCTAATAAATTGTCCAGGAGAGTGTTAGCCACCAGTAGGATGATAATATCCATTAAGAGGACAGCAAATATTTTATACATAGAACCTTAATACTCATTCATACCATCTTTTTAATTTTAAGAGTGTTTTATTACTTACAGCAAGTTATGTGAGTATAGTAAGAGTTCTGTAACCCATCTATTACTTAGCATTCTGACCTCTAATTTTGCTTATTAGACCCCTTCAAATTATGGTCTTTTGAAAAAAATACTATCATAAATTCATTTGGTTTTAAAATTGTTTTTACTCATAACAGTTCTATAGAGGTAGGACAGATAAAGTTACTGTAAGAAGCAGTGTTACTAGAACTAATATCTTATGTTATAAGGCCAGTCCACATCTATAGTGCTCTTTAAAAATTTACAGAAATGTTACTCTAAGTTTCTTTCTCTCTTTCTACATTAGCCTTGATGTGTTCTTGCTTCCTAACACTTGCAGCACCTTCTGATACAACCAAGAGTTAACAGCAGAACTCTTGTATGGTTCCAGTGGTATCTGGCTTTATGAGGCTTATCGTGTTACAATTGCTTTCTAGAAGTATGAACGCAGCCATATTTTATTTAAAAAAAAAAGACATGATACATGATAAGCATGACTGTTCTGGTAAAGCTGACAGTGGGCTAAATAAAGTTAGCTATTGTGTGTGTCTGATCTTTGTGCCATCCCAGATAAGTCCATCATGTAACTTTAGGTTTACAAACAAATTACTCATTGAGATTTCCTTCATGACAGCTGAATCCATTGGAGAAACTTCACAAAGCATTTTATTATTGTCCTTGTTCTTACTACAGCTTCAACAGACTCCCCTGCTGCTTCTGTTGACTCAGAAACAATAACACTAAACAGTGGAACACTACAAACATTTGAGATTCTTCCAGTGAGTAATACTTGAGATAATAGTTACTGGCTATTCTTATGCAAAACAAAGGTCAGGTATCCTTAATAGAACTGTTACTGTCTACGAGGAAGTCAGATTGCTGAGGCCAGATGGACAGTCTAGACATAGATGTCCACTTCTGTGTCATTGTCACTTTGCTGCTTCTCCACGTGAACATAAACAAATGTGTTTACCAAATCCCAAAATGACAGTACTACTGAGGAAACAGTATAACTTTGTGCTGACTCTTAGATTGGAAGTTTCTAGTTCCAGTCCTTCTTGGTTAGTTAATACATCCTATTTGTATAAGTGCAACGACCTTAGATTCCCAGCACTGATGTAAAAACCTGAACAGGGCAGCAATTCCACCATTGCGGGGTTTAAAGGCCACCCAGTCAAGCCATGTTGGGGAGCTCCATTTCAGTAAGACACTGTCTTCAAAAATAAGTCGGAGAGAGACCGAGGAAGACACCTGTGTTGGCCTTAGGCCTACATACGCATTTGCACATGTGTGTGCTCGACACACTTGCTATCAAATGATCAAATTCTAACTGCAAGGTCACCTAAGAGAAAGGAAAGTACCTGTTGACGTAAGAACTTATACGTGAATGCATAATTTCAGACTTTGGTTAGCAGTTTGATCACTATGCTGGGTAGGAGCAGAAGCTACAGCTTCAGTCAGCCGTGCAGTCACTGATAAACAGGCACTCACCCATAGTGTACCAGCTTGGCCTTCAGTGAGTCCAGATATTGAAAACACGTGTTTGGCTTAACACTGGGTTTATCTACTTGTAGCTCCGTAAGTGGAAGAAAATCTTATGGCTCTCACTTGAAATTCCCCAAACAAACATCTGGATATGATAGGAGTAAATCTTGGTTGGCTCTAGCTAGCGGAAAACAGGTCATAATTTAAATGATAAGGTTTCTTTTAGGGGCAATGAAAACCTAAAAAAGCAAAAGCCCCAGTTCATATCTGCCTTCCTAATGTAAGCCTAGAGTTAACTCCCTTTATTTTATTAAGAAAATGTAAACACTATTCATGTTGTTTCAAGATTTAAAGAATTAGATATTACTACAGTAATTCAGTCAATACCCTTTGCTAGACCCTTGGAGATGACCAGAGTATCTACAGAGTCTCTTTCATCTCTGACTGAAAGTGGTCTCACAGCGGGAATGTACAGTATATTTAACAGTGATAACAACAGAACTTGTTTATTTTTACTGGGGAAAGGAGTTAAAAGGGGTATTAGTTGTTATGTTAAGGGTTTTTACCTAGGAGGTTATACAAAATGTTTTAAGAGTCTGTCTAGGGCTGGAGAGATTGCTCAACAGTATGAGCCTAGCTGTTCCTCCAAAGGACCCCAGCTCTGTCCCAGCAGCTACACGACAGCACATAGCCATCTGTAATTTTAGTTCCAGGGTGAGATTCAACACACAAACAGTGGGCAAAACACCCATACATGTAATTTTCTTGAAATACATAGACTTAAGTGTATTAAAACACTTGAAATATATATGCAGATATTCAGTATTTGGAATGACTCCTTGCTATCTGCAGTAAATACCTGTAACATTTAGAAAAATTATTGTTTTACACTTTTCAAGAAAGCAGAGAAAAACTCCATTTCCCAGTGGGCAATAGGCACTCGAACAATTTTTATGTCTACCAGCCCTTTCCATGAGACAGAGATATTATCTCCTTGTTAGCAATAAAAAAAACCCTTGTATTCAGGGATTCTAGACACAGGAAAGATTTTGGTCAAGACAATATTAAACTGAAAAAAATAGATTATCTAGCTTACCTACTACCTAATGTATAAAAATACTTATTCTGCAGGTTATTAGGATAACCAAGACTCATCACAGAGCCACTATGATGCTTTTTCTAGTCAGCCATCTCTTCACGTAGTGTCTTCAATTTTCTGACTATGAGTATTTCATAACATTACTCAATAAAAACACTGAAGTAAATAAGCACTGCTAATATACCTTTTCAAAAGCTTAAACTATTATTAATGCGTCCTGTTATGGGAGCAGGGGATTATGTGCCTTGATGGTGATGGCGAGAGGGCGGAGGATAACTTGCAAGAGTCTGTTCTACTTTGTGGATCCTGGGGTTCAAACTCCAGTTTGGTTGCAAATGCTTTAGTGGGATAAGACATGTTGCTCATCTTAAAGTTTATTGTTTTTTAAACTACAGCAAAAACATTTAAAGAGGTGATTGAAAATTGGGTTCCTGTATTGCCATGGTGGCTCCTGAATCTACTGTATTGATACATAGTTGAAACCAGAACATAGAGCTGCATGGGAGTAAAAGATAGTAGATGGTTGGAGACAGTTTACATAATAAAGAATATTCAATTTATCGTTTGTACCTTCTTGATTTGCAAGTGCAGTTGCTACCTACTAAATTCAAGTCAGTCTTTAATGTAGCTCTAGAGTTAGTCTGTAGGCTTCTGTATCTGTGCTGAATCTCGTTTTCTTCTTTAGTCTTTCCATTTACAGCCTACTGGTACTCCAGGCACCTACCTTCTTCAAACAAGCTCAAGTCAAGGTCTTCCCCTAACACTGACCACAAGTCCCACAGTAACCCTGGCAGCTGCTGCTCCTGCTTCTCCTGAACAGATCATTGTTCATGCTTTATCCGTATGTTATAGAATTATAATTTTTGAGTGCCTATTATGGGTCAGGATTACTTGATAAAAATGTAGTTTGGGTATCAGAGTACTTTTCATATTACTTGTCCTTGGAACAGTATTTTGCATGCAGTTCTTCCCTGGGTACACCTGTAACCTCCACTATTTCTTTAACAAGAGCGATACCCATTCAAGTAGGAAACGTACAGGAGGAAGGGACTCGAAGGGGTCATAAACACAGGCCAGAGAAGGGATGAAGTAGCTGCAGAGGTGAAAGGTATGGGAGAGGGAGATGGTCAGTTCTTCACTTTGTCATTGATAGTTCCCATTAATGTGTTACAGCCGGAACATTTGTTGAACACAAGTGACAATGTCACAGTACAGTGTCACACACCAAGAGTCATCATTCAAACTGTTGCTACAGAGGACATCGCTTCTTCAATATCCCAAGCAGAACTGACAGTTGATAGTGATCTTCATTCATCTGATTTTCCTGAGCCTCCAGATGCACTAGAAGCAGACACTTTCCCAGATGAAATTCCTCGGCCTAAGATGACTATACAACCATCATTTAATAATGCTCATGTGTCTAAATACAGTGACCAAAATAGCACAGAACTGATGAATAGTGTCATGGTCAGAACAGAGGAAGAAATTGCTGACACTGACCTTAAGCAAGAACAGCCTTCCGACTTAGCCAGTGCTTATGTTACTGAGGTAAGCTGTGTAGAAGATTGTAGCTTGTTTTGCCTTGGGTCTCACAGGTTCTTTCAAGGAGAGATACTCTGTATCAACCTTCCCAACGCCAAGACCCTTTAATTAGGTTCCTCATGTTCCAGTGATGCCCAACCATAAAATTATTTCGTTACTTTATTACTACAAGTTTGTTAATAACTATTGTGAATTGGAATGTAAATATCTGATATGCAACCCCAAACGGGGTTGAGAATGGGTACTCTAGTACCTTCCTTTTTTATTTAGCCTCACAGAATATAAACTCAAAAGGTCTAAGTGAATGAGTTCTTGTTGCTGGCAGAAATGAACAGGCATAGACACCTGGGCATAGTTCCTTGCTGAAGTGTCCCCTCTCCACAGGCAACAAATTGAGAGACACTGATTGCTTCATCGCCTTTAGATGGGGTGGAAAGGGTAATTTAGATTTTAGGAGTTACATATATCCCACAGTGCAACATGATTTTAAGATGGAATGTATTTGAGAGCTAAATGTTAACAAACATGACATGGACTCGCTTGGGGAATGTAAATCAGTTTCCTTCTCTTTGTTTTCTCTTTTAAAATATTCTGTAGGATTTAGAGTCTCCTACCATAGTACACCAAGTTCATCAGACAATTGATGATGAGACAATACTTATCGTTCCTTCACCACATGGCTTTATCCAGGCATCTGATGGTATAGACGCTGAGTCTGTCTTGCCTTTGACAACACTAACAGGTACTCTACTAAGACTCTTCTCATGAGCTGGATAGTTAGTAGGGGGGTCAGGTAGTTGTTTTATGCAGTCATGCTAATTTTCTCTTGATCTACCGTGTTCTCCTGTTGGCTAAATCCTACACTTTTGTAAAATAATTGGACTGAATGGAGAATCAGTAACATATATTTAATACTATTTAAACTTAACTCATTACAGATCCCATATTTCAACATCATCAGGAAGAATCGAATATAATTGGATCATCTTTGGGCAGTCCTGTTTCTGAAGACTCAAAGGATGTTGAGGACTTGGTAAACTGTCACTAGATTATTAGAAGCAGGTACTTCAGGAAGCCACATTGTTGACTACATTGTCTCCAAAGAAAGGAGCCATCCCAAGAGTCTTGGTCTGCCATTCCTCTGGCCTGTGCATAGCTGCTGTGCTTAAGCCATGCACATCGTTGCTGCTGTTACTTTTTACCTCCTTTTAAGTAGATCATCTGAGGTCCAATTTTATAAGTGTGTTATGATGGAGGATAGGAAGTGTGAGCTGCCCAGACTTGTTAAGTTTTGTGTCAAGAGGGAGTTGCAGTCACTGCAGCTACTTCTGTCACCAAAGCTTCACTCCTCTGGTTTACATCTAAGCAGTAATACCCATCTCTGCGGTGGACACTGAGCTCTGCCCAGACTCAGGCTGGTCTGCTTACAATTCAGGTTATATTAGCAACAAGGTCCAGCTCACCTTAGCAGTGACTTTCAGAAAGACTAACTTAGGAGTTTATGACATGACCAGCATCCAGGTCCAAGATCATGGGAGGTGGCTGTGATGGTTAACCCATTGCTGGCAGTGGGAGCTGACTGAGGCAGGGTAAAGGACAGAGCAGAGAGTCAAGAAAATTCACTACAGGTCTTTGGTTTTTAACTTTTAAAGGGAATGTGGGTAAAGTGGTAACAATGCACTGGTAACCAAGCAGTTATCACCCTCATCAGAACCAGTCCTTAGTTTACAGTTAGCACTTTGAGGTGAGATTACATGAGGGGAGGTAATATTGCCTGTATTTGATAACCATGACTTTTTTTTATTACACGTTTTACTATATAAATTGCCCAGAAGATAGTTGAGGGGTATTAGAGTATGCTGTTCACTTAGTGCATTACCTGGTGGGGGTACAGTATAGCTTCTCCCTCAGGCACTTTTAAAAAACAAAGTTTGCTTCTGTATCAAAAGAAAACAAATCAAGAGTCATTCCTAAGGTAAAGCCAAAAAGTAGCCTCTAGGGCTTTAATGATATGATCATTATAGAAAAGTCAAAAAAAAAAAAAAAAAAAAGGAAACTTGTATAAATTATTTTATTTATTACTGTAATTAGATCTTCACAATCAAAGTTGTCTTTTCACCATCTGTTTTATTAATGTGAAACTGTAGTAATAAGGAAAAGTTGGTTGCCTAGGGAACAATAATTGTATATTCAGTTTAACAGAAATAAAAGAGTATTTGTCTTAAAATGCAAGATTTTGAGCCATGCAATTAAATTGTTAAAAAAAAATTTCAAAACGGAAAATCCTTTGCTATTTAAGGGCTGGAATGTTTCAGCTTTTTAAAGGAAAGCAGAGATGTATGGTACAGCTCCCTTGCAAGAGGGGATTCAGATTTACAGTTAACATGAAAATCATGGCAGACGTGTGTGGAGGATTCTTCGTACACTGGTTTGCAGCAGTTACATTCACATAGATTTCCAAGAGTCCTGGTAAGTCCATCTCTGCAGCCTCACCTTCCCACATCGTGGAAGTACAGGTTCGCACATATACATAGCATGATAATAGAAAACAAGATATAGTAAATGAGATTCCTAAATTTCGGTTCTAAGTCTCCTTGTCGATACCAGTAGATCTAAAAGAAGAATCAAGTAAAGATTTAGGTAATGACCAACTATTACAGTGTTAAATACAACTAATGCTTCTTTATACGGATATCGTTAAAACTTAATTGTCCTGACATAGTTTTCAGTTTAATTATGATTCAAGTAGTGCTAACTAACAAGTGTTTCCATGGTCCAACGTCATGTGTATTCCTGTTTCTGTTGGGTTCTAACCTCAGAGTAGTCACTAATCCGGCTAGATGAGAACATGTGTCTGGATACACTTTTAGTATATTTGAACCACCAGGAGGGCAGATGCAAAGATTTATGTAACTGACTCAAATTGGATATGTAAGAGGGCCTCCATAAGTAAATACATAATTTAAATACCTCAACCTTGGTCACTCAGGGCTGTAGAACATAGGAGACAAGAAAACTTCAAAATTCAACCTTAGACTAGCTCTACTCAAGTGTTCACAACCTATGTAGGTTTGAAACAATTTAAGGATTTTTAAAACAAACAAAAACCTTTTGTTTTGAAAAATGGTGTTAGAAAATGATGTTAGAGGTCAAACCCCTGCATGTTAGATCATCTCTCCCACTGAGCTGCAACCCCATGCCCAGGTTTTCCTGTTTCATAAAGTTTCAAGCCCAACAATTAACCTAAATAACAGAAGAAACAACCACCATCCTCTGGGGTGGGGCTTGTTTTTGGTACACAAAGGGGTCTCTGTTTCCTGACAAATGTAATGTGATTACCTATATGCTGGGAGGATCACAAATCAAAGTGGATCGTGTGTAATTATCAGGAGCAAATCTGGGGGGAGTTAAAGGAGAGGTGCCCTATTCTAGACCCAGGGGCTAGCAATCTGTCTAAGCATTGCCACGTACGCGCTTACAGACACTTAAATTCTATATAGTACTCACAAGTATGCAGGCAGTAATACTACTCAAAGAGATGCAGACAGCAAAAAAAATATTCAGTGGTTTGGGAGGTAGTTGAGGAACAGAAAAGCACTGACCAGTGTTACCTGTATGGAGAGAAATATGTTAAAAAAAAAAAATTAAAAAAAAAAAAAAAAAAAAAGGCCTTGAGCAGAATTCCAAGGTGTGGTTAGACCGAGGTGAGGCAAGGTGATACATTTTACATTATAAAATCATGTTTAAGTCAGTTAACACTTTTTTCTAACTTTCCTGGTAATATGAAAGAGGGCAAAACAAGTCTCAAAACGAACGAAAAGCCAACATCAACAGTGAATCCCATTCCCAAGATTAATCTGATTATCCTGGTATTATAAATATTCCTAGTAAGTGAATAGTGCTCATTTCAGCAGAATATAAACTAAACTGGAACAGTAAAGAGATTAGGGTGGTCCCAACACAAGGCTGACATGAAACTCACGGATGGAGCACTCCATTTTATAAACATCGTCCCCAAAAGTGGTGTGGTACACACGCATGCATAAACTGTTAATGCCTATTTGTTTTCAGTATTGCCAGGATACTGTGGAAAATTAAAATGACAAAAGTAAAAGGGAAAAAAATAACTGAATATGCACAAAGCTGGTTTGTCATAGTTTTATGATAAATCCGAAGCAAGAGTATAGTAGGTTTCTGTTCCGCATTTTGTTTCTACCTTGTATTAAAAAGCAATGGGCAAACTAAGGTTTGTTCTTTTTGACAAACTTAATCCCTATTTATCAGACTTTAGAAACTAGTTTTAGTCTGATAGACCTATATAAAATGTGTATCACATGTAATTCTAATGTGCTTCACAGAATTTAAAAATTTACTGTGTACTAGCTAAGTCTTTTAAAACTTGGCCAGAGAACATTTAAGGCATTAAGTGGGAGAGGTGGTGGTCACTGACAGAGGAGTTGGTTACTGGCACTATCACTTTTCCAGATTTACTAAGCAGGTAACAGTGGCAAACTGCTGACTGTCTTTGCTGTGACTGTCATGTTCTACATGTTTGTACCCTCATTAAAAGTCTTTGTTTGGGAAGAATTGATACTAAAAGTTCTCAATGCTGGCCAGCAGGACAAACGTGGCAAAACAAAAACAAAGATACTTACTAGGATCAACAAGGTGGTTAAGCCGCCAACTACTAAATTGATGATTCGGTCCTGAAAGAGACAAGAGTTTGTAAGCCAGGTGACTTGCATTCAGCTGCTGCCAGAGTGGAAGCTGGGATAGCACAGGATGAAAAGACCAAGGCCACGTCGGCCCTTTGAGGTCTTCCAAATAAAAAGGCTGTGGTAATGGGAATGGTTCTGGAAATGAGGGACACTGAGGAGTGTGTGTGCCCTTTGGGGTGACTGACTATTCCTAACTGAGGAGTGATGGGGGATGATGCCCACGGTGCCAGGCATAGCCTTGGCACCAGACTGAGAAACAGGAATGTATGTGAGTGGCATACGAAGCTGCGTGCCCTGGCTACCTGAAACTACTTGACGCTGTTAGAAAGGCCCAGGGCACCATGCTGGAGGGAGACAAAGGCTCCAGTGTTGTTTTTTTCTCCAACTTAGTAAGACTTGAGTGATGTAAACAAGGAGTTATTTGACCCAAGAGTTTTCTTATGGTTTTCATCCCTATTCCAGCCAATTCTATAAAATATCTGAAGTGGGGATAACCTAAATATTACAGGCTAAGATAAAGTGAGCCCAGTGTGTTTTAAAGTACCTGACAAAAATTAGAACAAATCCTGAAAACCAAGCTTAACTATGTTACAAAGTAGTAAGGTTGGCAGGTCCTTTATAAGGTTATAGAACAGAGGACTAGAGTTGTCACTTGCCTGGAGTGTACAGGACCCGAGTCTTGAATGCTCAGCACCCCTATCCTGAGGAGGGGGGGTGGGGGGAATTACACAACAAGGTTGGGATTTAAGACTTGATTAGGAAACAGTACTTCAGGGCCAACCAGAACAACTTATTTGTGCGAAGCCAAAGCTGGAATGAATTCATATTTATGGCGCGGGGGCTACTGGTCTTCCAGCCAAGGCCTTGCACACGATGCTAGGCAGACTCCACAGCACTTTCCTCTTTCAAGTTCTCCACTTTTGAAAAACAAAGTGGCAGGCAAAGGTGGGTGTGTAGTAGGTTTGGGGTGTGCCTGATCTATGCAAGGACATACCCTAACTTCACTAAGAACTCAACAGATCTTAACAACACGACCCACCAAAAATTAGACCATTTCTTAGTAAAGAGACCTGGGAGCAACTTGTTAGCCACTTAACTTCCAGGCAGGACTAATGCGTATGTGTTCATCAGAGTGCATAAGGATAAAACCTGTACACGTCTGCAACTTTCAACTGGCTATTCTGAGAGTATCTTCTCTCAAGAGATTTGCAGAAATGTAGTATGGGTCTTCATATCCTAACAGCTCTGTCACTAACAGGTATATAAAAGAACCAAGGTAAATGGCTGTTTCCAAATGTCACAGCAGCCTGTTCACAAAAATCAAGAGTAAAGAGAGAGGAGAAAAAAAATCAACAAAACAGATGGAGAGCCAAATGACCAGACATCTCTTCTACGAGGGCACTGGGGTTATGGCCTGCTTAGTGACGTGCCTTCCTTCCACACGAGCCAGGCGGCCTGAGTTTGGGTCAATAACCAGCACTCACCTAAAAAGCTGGACGTGAGGCCTGGAGAGTTGGGCCCAAGTTTGATTTCCAGCACGTTCTCAAGCAATTCACACTTGTAACCCTAGCTCCAGGGGATGTGACACCCTCTTCTGGCCTCTGGGCGCACACTATACACACGCACACACAGTTGTGTTGTGTTCTGTGAAAGCTAGACATGGCAGCGTGCATCTCTAAGTCCTCTCCTGGAGTTAGAGGAGATGTAGAGACAAGTGGGGCTGTAGAGCTCAGTGCCAGAGTGGCTAAACTAAGAGACCTTATCTCAAAATAGAGGTGGAAAGCGATAAGGGAAATCACCAAACACTGACCTCTGACCTCCAATGTACGAACATATATATATATATATATATATATATATAAAATTGCAGTATGATCTGCACATGAAGAGGCTCAGGAAAATCAAAGTGCCTAAGGCTACAATTCTAAATTAAACAAGATGGACAGGCCTACTTACCCCATAAAAAAACTTCACATTCCTTGCTAAACAACATATCCTAAAAGCCACTACTGCTGTCAGTTGACAGATGGCACCTCACAAAGCCTATTAGCATGTCCTGTTAGCCTATTATGATAGCATAACTGCTGTCATCATGTAATGCAAACAATCCCCCTGCCTGGCTTCTAGACACTTGACAGAATTTCCTCAATCAACAGTTACTTTGCTAAAATGCAGCCTTTCTCTTGGTTGTTTCTGAGGTCAGCTGTTTAGAATGTGGCACAAAGGCTTAACAGTGTTTACTTCCTCCCATCCAGAGCCTTGCCCTCAGGCCTCCTGCTACTGAGTGCCATAAACCCAGGTTAGAAGAACTACAGAGTTCATTAGAAATTTCTCACTTCTAATGCTGTACCCAGATCTGCTTACTCCAATATGGTATATGGATCAGTTGCATTAGCCTTACCTAAGAGCCTGTTTAAATGCAAAATCAAGTGTCTGTGTCTGTGTCTGTCTGTCTGTCTGTCTGTCTCTCTCTCTCTCTCTCTCTCTCTCTCTCTCTCTCTCTCTCTCTCATCTGCTGTGTCAGATAACATTTTTAACAAGATCTGGTATAAGTCTTGAGCAAACCACTTTGATAGTTCAAAGCTTAGGGTAGAAATCCTTTGTCTGGGACAACGATTATATTCCCGGGTTCAACAGGCTCTTCTAGCCAATCTCCAAATCACAGAACAGATGACTTCATCACTAGTTAAGGTGTCAAAGGGCATTTAAGGGAAGAATGTGCTTCATATGGGAGATATATAGTACATGGAAACAAACACTGAATTAATAAGATACACTGAAACTCAAGTTTTTCTGTCTGCAGCTAGTGTTATTTTTCCCAGAAACTACCTATTCCATGCCCCCAAGTTTTATTTTTATCCTAGTTCTTAGATTTTTCTGCCCCTGTGTGACCCAAGTGGATCATCATTTAGCCTCATCTCGTTTGATAGACTAAAATGCACTGAATATCGATAGTTTCAACAGTTTCTAATTCTGAATGTGCTTCAGATACACTTGGGGTCAGATAGGACTAGTCACCTGGTAACTTAAAAAGTCCCCAACTTGCCTGGCCAGTCATTGTCCAGCACATTGTTCGAAGGTACAGGCCATCGACTCAAACTCAGGTAGCAAAGGCTTTTACAGGATACTGACAGTAACATCCAAGAGTCAGCAGCCATCATCCGCTCTTGGGAAATGCCGTTGCTCTAGAGTTTAGAATGCTCCCAAGCGTCATGGTCAACCTTCTGTTTCCATAGCAACTTGTCCCTACTCCCCAAACAGCTTTTGTGGGAAACATAAAAGGCCATGTAACAATAAAGATGAAGGCAAAACTCTAAAGGAGTTTCAAGAACACTTACGAGGCAGGAAGAGGTAAGCACATTCATGGGTGACACTGCCTGTGAAGTGATTTCTGACTTCATGTCTCCTCCTCAATGAGGCTTTGCTTTCTATGGCTTCAAGTTACCGGTGCGTCAGAAATCCAAAAGGGAAACTTCCCAAAATAAACAAGTGTATGCTTCAAACTATACATTATTCTGAGCAGCATAATCAAATCATGTCGAGCTCCATCCTGCCTGTGATCTAAACATCCTTTTCACAGTACTGACACTACACAGTACCATGCTCTTCGGTGGAACCAACTCAGCTGTCAGATCTGTTACGGCACTTGTGTTCAGTGACACTTCTACACAAGAACGAGGCTGTCAAGATAAGCCACCGAGTGCTGCTTTACATACCACGGTAGAACCTCTCAAGTTGGGGAGGAGGAGTTGCTGGGGTTAATGACATCTACTGTACAAACACATCTGTGAAGTTCTGCAAAGTTTACTGTTGCACCTCAAGAGGGAAGGGACAGCCACAGTGCATGGTTAGTACTTAGCTAAGAGGAAAGGACATTTTATTGTATATGATTCCAAGTGTCTCTTGAAGACGGGACACTTCCAAGACGTGGCAGTTCTCACCCATCAAAGTACGTAATCTGGATCAGCAAATGAGGCAAACTTGTGGCTCTAGGTGGAATTTGTTATGTGATATTGCATATAAAATGCAGTTTTTCATACTCAACCAGTTCTCATACTGGTCCTTAAAATAAGCTAAATATAGGATAGGTGCACTCACAAAACGGTGAAATTCGGAGGTGAAATGGTTGAGAAACTGCTCCCAATTTGACTATCCCTCATCCGTAGCTGAACTCAAACATCTCTTTAACTTCAAACCCTTTCTGGATATCATCCCTCAGGAGAGAGATTCCCACTTCAAGACCCCCAAAGATCACTCATTTTACACTTACTAAGTCAAAGTGAGACACACTACCTGTGTAAGGCTGGCACTTAGTAGTGGGGATAGGTGGCCTCCTTCAGGATTGCACACTGTTGGTATCTAGGGAAGTAAACCAAAAGTGTCCAATGGCATTTTCCTTAAAGCCTCTTGCCAGTAGAGGGAGCCCATCTCTGTCCTGGGACCTGGCCTGTATACAGTCAACAATGGCCTGCGTGCTTATGGGATGGGCATGTAGCAGAACAGCGCCACCTAGGACACACATGGTCCTGCCCAACATCCTCTCAAGTGCTTCCTGGAACCACACTTCAGGCATCTCTTGAAAACAAGAGATACGTGGCAATTCCAAACCTCCCGCAAACAGCTCACGCTCCTGTGTACTAGTCCTAGACTGAACAAGTCAGGACTTCACCGGGCTGGACATTTTGTTTTCCAAGCCAGCTTAAGACACCTCTCAGTCATACCAACTTCACTTCCTCATCTCAACTATGTGCTATGCCAAATCCTTCTTGTCCTACTCTTTTACCTTCTCTCCTCCTGTCCCCAAAACTGGACCACATTCATCAAGCCAAGCATAACCAATCTGCTACACCAAACCTATGACTTAAGAACCTCCTTTGCAGAATACGTCAGGGGTTAGCAATTCCAGAAATGCAACGAAGACTCCCTGGAGGAAGCCTCTTGGGAAACCTGGCCCTGAGCCACATGGTTGAAAATCCTCCAACAGCCACTGAGGACTGGCACTAGGCCCAGCTCTGGATAAGTCTAAATACCTTAAAACTACTCATCTCGTCCTCTATGTGTCAAATGTTGGGGATGGTGAAGCCAAAGCTTGTTTTATTCTCAGACTTTGAGCCACTTCGTATAATAGAAGCCCAGCCCAATAGTAAGCCTATGCCCTTGTCCTCCCAGGAGAGGGCCTTTTCCTATCAAGCCATGAGCCTCTGAGAGCTGCCAGTGTTCACAGTGACCTCACTGTCTTACCATATTCCTCCGCCAACAATACCGAGAATTATCAAGATGGTATTAAAGGAAGAAACGAGGTTTTCTATACTCAGCTAGTCCCTCGCTGTGTTTCACTGGTCTCTTGAGTAGACTGCTTCAGACCTCTCCAGAAAGTGGCTGGGAACACTCTCTCTGCTTGGGTTCTCAGTCCTTTCTTGAACCCATTATATCAGTAGTCATCCCTACAAAAAAAATGTTGAGCAAGAAAGGAATGCCCAGTTTCCATTCCATCCTAAAGAGGATCTCAAAGTGGCCTGCATTGCTGTCCCTCCTGTACCCATGCCTTCCTCAATCCGTCATCCCCGTTTGCACCACTGGTCACTGGCTCTCAAGGAGACATACCACCGGCCATAGAATCTCAAGTCCCTCCAACATCAGAAGAGCCCCTTTCTACTTAGATTTTATGCTTTCACTTTCTGTTCTTTCTATAGTGACTGAGAATATAACAGAGTAGATGAACAGTGACCAGGGCGCAGATGGGATGGGGGAGGGCAATGAGGAATCACTGCAGTGTGGAAGTTGAGAAGCCCTTTTTAAAGAAAAGCAAGGAAATATACAGGAATCCAGAAGAGGGCTGTTGCAAACAAATCTATGCAGCACTGGCCAAAACTGAAACAGAAATGAGCTGTCACCTTATGTAGTGACATCCTCTCCAAATTTAATATGTAAATAATCTGCAGGGCTGGCTTTAAGAGGTGTCCTCTTTGAAGCCAGGCATGGTGGCTGTGGTGGTTTGAATGCTTGGCCCATGGGGAGTGGCACTACTATGGGGTGTGGCCTTGTTGAAGGAGGCGTGGCCTTGATGGAGGAAGTGTGTCACTGTGGGGCGGGATTGTGAGGTCTCCTATGCTCAAGCTCTGCCCAGCATGGAATTACAGTCTCCTCCTTACTACCTATGGATCAAGATGTAAAACTCTCCACTCCTTCAGCACCATGTCTGGTACATGATGCCATGTTTCCCATCAATATGATAACGGACTGAACCTATGAAACTGTAAGCCACTCCCAAGTAAATGGTTTGCCTTATAATAGTTGCCTTGGTCATGGTGTCTCTTCAGAGCAATAAAACCCCTAACCAAGACAGTGGAGCATGCCTTTAATCCCACTACTTAGAAGGCAGAGGCTGGTGTCCCTCTGAAGGCATGCTAGGTCACATGTCTTTTCTCGTGGCTCATATGTGCTGTTGGGATGACAGGATGTACTTTTCACAACAGAGTGAGTTCTAGGGCAACCAGGGCTATTTAAAAAAAAAAATCTGTCTGGGAAAAATATTTATAGAGAGAGGAAGGGAAAGATAGCATCTTTGGGAAGTGATTAATACACAAAGGTTGAGGGGTGCCTGGGTTCAGTACCTCTCAAAGCCTTTTGTCAATCCATTCTGCTATACTGACCACATGGCATTTCTGCCCTCCCCCTCCCCCCCAGGGGCAGCAGCAAGTCACCACCTTGAAAGCAGCCCCCACCTGATACTAATCCTGCTGACTCCTTGGTCTTGGACTTCCCAACCTCTTAAAAGAATGAGAAAATTAATTCCTGTTTTCAATATACACGCCAACTGGCAATTTGTTCCAGGGGCACCAATGTACTTAGAACAAAAAGCCAGATAGAACCGAAAAAGCAATGGTAACAGAAGAAAAAGTACATTCTATCATCCCTTCAGCACATATGAGCCATGAGAAAAGACATGTGACCTGGCCTATTTTCTGGGATGTAGCTGTGGACCTCACCGGTTCGCACTGAACTCTTGAGATCTGTTGTCACCATGCCCGGTCAACCTTCTACGCATGCTTCTAGGTCAGGACTCAGAATCTGACCCGATGTTCTTGAGAACTCCAACTATGACAGGGCACAATATAACATCTATCGGTTCTTAGCTTCTTATCTCACAAACGTCTGAGGACTGGGTACTCCTAGGAAGGGAAGCAGAGCCAACTTGCTAATGTGCAAAGCCCACTAGGCAGACTTTCTCCTCACTGTTCTCTGTAAGTGAGGCAGTGACAGCTGGAGCCACATCCTAGCTTCCTGTTTCCTAAACTTAAGGATTTTCATGGTGTAAGTAAGGTTAGAGACATAGATTTTCAGAAATTACTTTGCTTCCTTTCCAGTCATAGAGGAAAACTTTGTGTCATACAAGCTCTAGAAATGGCTGGGTAAGATAGCCATGAGAGGGGACAAAAAAATACCCTGAGAAGAAATGAAACATAGGAGTTTTCCTTTTACTGAATGAAGAAGTAAGAAACCACACGCTCTGTCAGTGAGTTGGTTTCTTCGGGGCTGCACGTCTCTGCCTAAATGGGATCTTCCCCTTATAAGGTCACCAGAGACAACCAGGGGGACATGAGTGGAAAATGAGACTTCTTGCCTCACTGGCTGACTCTGTGAACAGTGAACTCTGCCCAGCGGTACAAGTGTTCTGAGACCTCCCAAGGGAACAGTGAACTCTGAACAGAACCATAAACAAAGCTCAAGGCTGCAGGTGGCCGGCATGGTGGCACATTCCTTTAATCCCAGTACACAGGAGGCAGAGGTAGACTGATTTCTGTGAGTTTGACGCCAGCCTGGTCTACAAAGTTTGACAAAAGCCAGGGTTATGTAGAGAGACCCTATCTCAAAAATTAATTAATTAATTAATTAATTAAAAAAATGCAGGTCTACTGACAACACATTTTCCATTATCACACATGGATTTGAATACAAAATTCCCTCTTCTTTTTGATCAACTTAATTGAGACATTTATTAATTTCCTGTTATTTCGCCACATTCACGGTTTGAAGCATCTTCAGGTTATGAATATTTTTGTATATTCATTCCTACCAGATTCTCCTCACAGATAAAAATGTACCTGAAATAGATTGTGTTCCCTGAAGCACCATTTATGGAAGCTAAAGTAAAAATAGAGCACAAACACGGTCCTACATGTTTAAGGGGAGAAAAACAACCATCGTCGGTAACCACAGAAGCACACGATGACGTGCACTCAAGCTTTAGAATGGCAGACTGCAAAAATGCTGAGGCAGGGGCATGACGGACCCGACACGCAAACCTTCTCTTCAGCTACATACTGACTAGTAGGTTTGGATAAGTCACTTGGCATTTAAGATGCACTTTTCCAGTTGTATACAGATTGCTACGCTGCTGCAAAGATTAGGAAGTAAAAGTCCTCACAACAGGATAATTAATGCTCAATGGTGGCCATGTGCAATGGGAAGTCTTGAAGGACTGATCACACTCCTCCGAGCTTAGCGGGGGCTGAACTGACTCCTCTGTGCTTAGCCCCAACTTCTAAAGCAGCCAACAATTTTTAACTCATTTTATTTCCACGCAAGTCTGTCAATAATCTGGGCTCATCAAATATTATTACCATATCTATACACAACCGTGAGAAAAATAGCTATTCAGCTCATAGGAAGTAGTCAATAAGGATACCTGAGCAAAGGTTTAGTCTTCCCAGGGAGGGTAAACATGAATCAGAGCTTCCAAGAGGATAGGCTCAGTTTGTTTCTCACACAATACTGTATTATACACTCATTTAACACTGGCCTCCGCTATATATACCTCAACAGGAAAACAGCAGTAACTGAACTGCCTGAGAGTTTAAAACACCACTTCCTGTTTGGGCAGCCAGTGTACCCACATTTCCTAACAGAAGCGGCCTGTTGTTGTAGAATCTCCCAAGCATACAGGTCATGTTGGGGTGATGTTAATCCCTCACATTACCCTAAACCTTAATATATTTAAAAAGCCTTACATAAGAAGGGTCAAGAGCCTTGGGAACACATACTCTAGAAGCAGCCGCCTCTACCCATGTTCCCCACAGTACGCACACTAGTGCCAGGAGGCCCCCTTGACAGCCAGGTTTGTTGGAGGAAAGCAAGGACAGAGCTGGGGCTGTAAGGTTCCAAAGTAGAAAGTAAGACTGACTGAACAGGATTCAGGTTTGCGGGGAGAGGGAGCACTACAGGAAGACCACAAAAATCAAGAGGCGCTTAGCTACGAGGTCAAGGAAATAGTTGGGTGAGTGAAAAGCACTTGCCACACAAGCCTGATGTCCTGAGTTCAATCCCTAGAATCGAGGGAAGGGGGCAGGGGAGGGGGGGGGTCCGAAGGTCAGAGGAGAAATGTGACCTTGGACGGAGCGGCACAGAGCAAGGTATGACTAGTGCATCTCAACTCTCTCTGGATGTCTTCTACAGAGCTTTCCACAGGGGTCCCAAGTCCACTGATCCTGAGATAGGAGGAAGAAAACTTAAGGAGTGGAAAGGAAGAGTTCAGGGCCTCTGTTTGTCCAGAACTGCAACTTGGGCACAAGAAGGGAATGTGATTGGGCAGGCTAGATGAGAGAAGACAACGGTAGTTCCTCTGAGGGAGAAAGAGCTGTGCTCACTAGGTAACACAGAAACTAGGCTGTCGAGAGAAACTAGAAGCTTTGGCTGCTCGGAGGGCGGCCTTGTGGGGGCCTAAGCAAGAGAAGGCAGCAAAGGCACGGAGACCTTAACCACAGCTTTGTCCTTAAATCAGCAAACAATAACTAAATTAATTAAATTTAAAGGGGCTAAAAACCACATAAAGAGCATCTTACATTTCTCATCTCGCATTTGAATAGTCCCCGTTCAACCAACTTGCCTAGGGCACTGCAAGCAATCAAGGTTTTGCCCCTTCTCTTTGCTCGCTCCTTTACTGGAGGACATGAGGAGAGCATCTTGCTCTCGGAACCACTGTCAAAAGCCTCAGAGCCCACTGACCTCTGCAGAAAGCCTCTCTCCCCCTTCCCATCTGCTCTGGAGTCCACTGCAGTAACTCCCCAGCCTCACCTTCCACCATGACGTTCCAATAGGGTGTTCACTGCTCTTCTTAGATCAACTACAACGACTTTGCGAGCAGTCACCATCACGGGAACACATGGGTCTGGAAACCAGTTTCCATCACATCTCACCAGGGGAAGTGTTTGTCCTCTGCCCATCTGCATTAGCCGTGGGGAAGCGCTTCTTTGCTCTCTCCCACTGGAAGAATCATGGTCCCTCTTCTCACCCAGGTCCACAAAGCCTAGACAACTGAAACTGACTTACCTAAGGAATAATTATTAAGTCAAGAAATGAGGACACCCAAGCCTGGGCAACTGGATGCCCTTCCACTGCAGAGAAAGATGTTTTTCTAAAACCAAGGACTAAACAGGTTTTAGCAGCAGGGAAGGGAGTGTAGGAAAAAAAAAAAAAAAAAAAAAAAAAAATAGAGTCCTGGGTCCACCTTAAATCGCTCTATAGACCCATCTTGGAATGTTCCTGCAATGAGCATAAAACACTACACCAAAGCAGTTCAAAAACACCACTCACCCACCCTTATCAACTAGCATCTGAGTGGAAAGCCAGCACATAGAGCTTCTGAAACTCTCACACAGAGTTTTAAAAAAAACACCATAACCATAAGTCACTAGTTTTGGAACACACTTTCCAAATGATGATATCGGCCAACTGTGCTTGGTACCTGAGATATACAGCCCAGCGAACTGAAATGGACTCCAAGCGTAAAGCATACGCTGACATCCAAGACAGTATAAAACTAGTTATATCCTGAAACAACAGAACTAGTTATATCCTGAAACAGTGGGTTTATCGGTCTAAATATTTTAGTAGGTCTATAAAGAAATTCTAAATTACATATAAAGCCCAAATATTTCTTTGCAGAGAGAGAGAATATGAATATGAATATGAATATGTGTGTGTGTGGGTGTGTGTGTGTGTGTGTGTTGGGGGGTGTTGGTACTAGGGATCAAATACATAGGACCTTGTCCCATGTCAGGCAAGTGCTCTACCACTGAGCTTAAGTCTGTTGTGTGGTGTTTTAGTTGGTTGTGTAGGTGGTTGGGGTGGGGGTGGGGGTAGAGAGTGTTGTGAATAAAACCTGGAGTCTTAAACCTGCTAGGCGAGCATATAACCCCTGCACCTGTGGTCCACATATGGGTAGCCCTGTTTTAGAGACTACAAGAGCTACAGCACGGCCATAGAAAAACATCAGACATTTATTATTTTGCTCTCTGCCATGCTTGGTTTCCACCTGAAAGAAATGCACTACGGGAAAGAACTTAGGAATGTTTTTGGGTTTTCGTTTTGTTTGAAACCGGGTCTCACACTGTATCTCAGATTGGCCTGGAACCATGGAGCCAGGGCTGGCCTCAGACTCACGGCAATCTTACTGCCTCCTCCTAGGTGGGAAAAGATGGTTTAGGACAGTGAAAATAACATTCTGATACTCTGACCAAGACTGGTAACATTCTCAAAGGTATCCATGAGGTATAGTTTCTCACAAAATACGACCACTGTTCCTTCTGTCATCCCTCACTCAGAACAAGAACTGTTTTAGTCGCTCAATCTCCGAAGCTATTCCTAAACCTGCCAACTGAAGACTGAATCAATTTGTAATTCCAGTAATTGAAGTCACCGTGGTCATTCAAGTATGGAAGGCCGGAGATCCTTCTGGTCTGCCCACCCGGGGGGGCCTCTCAAGTTCCACCAAGTTTTAAGTTTCTTCTTCGGGGGTATAGATTCCAAGAGTGAAAATTCACTACCTGAGCTGGGGCAGCCCTTTACCCCTACTTCCTGGGAAGAGGCAACAAGTATTCGAATGTCTATAATGTGCAAAGGGAGAGCATGCTATGCAGGCTACATTCCTATTTTACCAAAAGGAAGCTGGCAAAATACTGGCAGAGAACTGGCTGAACAAGTAATACTGTGGAAGTTCGCTTCCTTAGCAGTACAACAGAAATAAAAACATCTGTCTGAGAAAGGACTCTCAAACAAAGAACGCTGAGTGCCCAGCCTGTTGCCTAGCGCTGAGGAAACACAAACCCTGGGACGCCCCTCTGTCTGGGCGTCAGTGTTCTTTGCCTTAAGAATTAAGAGATCACACTTACCACTTCGAGCCTATACCATGTTGGTTGTTCTAGGGAAATGAGATCACCAAATGAGATCTCTTCGTCCCAAGAGAGTGGGCTTTCCCCTGTCTGGATTTTCTCTGCTAAGTAGTAGTTCGCCATTACCAAGTTTCCACTTAGGTGGCTACTGTGTCTAGTTTCCTGGCATCTGAAGAGGAGTAAGTCAGAGCCACTCACAGAGGAGAGAGAGGAGAGATTGACTGAGAGATTGACTGCCCACAATTCCCAAGAATCCTCCAGCTCTAGTGGCTCCTCCCATCTAAGGGAATGGCTGTCCTGAAATCTGGCCTATCACTATTTAGACTCCATTCTTGTTCCTGTCCCCAACTCAGGCTTACAAATAAAGTTCTCTACTTGCTGTAGACAAAGACAGATGATTCTCCAGATCAGGCATCTCAGTTTATTGAAAACAGGTTTTGCCCCACATCAAAGCATGGGTCACTTTCCTTTCTCCGTTCCATGGACTTTACAGGCAATGGTCCCGTCCACCTCACAGGACAAGTTGTAGCAAACTTTTAATTATTTACTATTCTTAACTTTTACCTCGTTGACACCAGTGCTATGTTCTGAGGCTGCCTGAGTAGTGCAGGGCATTTATAACTGGTGTACGCTTGGTCTCAGGTGTGTCGTGAACAGAGATATATTTAGACACTGGTGTCCTTGGATGGGTTTCAAATGGATGAGGGATGGTAGGAAACTTTTAAGCAGTAGGCATTTGGCTGGCCAATAACATCAATTATTTCTCAATATCTACATATTTGTTGGGGGAGGGGTTGCTATTTTGCTTCTAAGGTTTCTGGTTTTGATTTGGGGGTCAAGATTGAACTGTGTACCTCAGTTCATCGTGAGCACCTGAGGGTGATCGATTCTCCTGCCCCAGCCCCCCAAGTGCTGACACTGACATAGTGAGATACCTCACCCAGCTGACTTCAGTGTCTGCCTCATCAACAAATCCACCTGGAGGCCCAGGGCTGCTGGATTACAGCGCCTGTGAGGTTAGAAGTCTGAACCACTCAGACTCCCAGTCGGTAGTACTCAGGGAGCTGCGTGCAGGAGGTAATGAACCTCATTGTGGACAGGTGGACACATTTTTCTCACATCAGTTTCATCTTTGTACCCAAAACACATGCCCTCCACGCTGTGACACCAGAATCCCCACATTATGCACACAGATCTCCCATTCTTGATTGCTTTAATACCCAGGTCCCAACGGATACACGTGAATGCTCAGTGGTGTCTGCATTAATAGAAGGAATGTTACTGAACCTGAGCTCCGGAGCACGGTGAGCTGAGATTATCTGAAGTCATCCATCTTGAAACGTCTTATGAAAGCACCCCAAGATAAATCAAAACCCATGTGGAATTTAAGAATAAGAATAAGCTGGCAGCTTCCCAATTTGGGCTTGCCAGTGACTACCAGGTGCAGAAGCTCTGTGTGTTACAGGCCTTCCCCAGAGGTAAGAAATCCAGCTCTACACTAAGAACAGCAACTTTTGAAAGGTTTACTGCTCTTTATCAGGGGTCAGGGGTCAACGGTCACCAATGCCATTTACAAGTCCGGAAGGGGCAGGGTGGGAAACAGCAAGTTAATCTTGCCTAGACTTCCGATAAAGTTGTATGCTGAGTACAGAGTTTCTTGATTGTCCCCAAGACAAGTATCATATCGGGGAAACAGCAAGTTTCAGAAAGTTAATGCTAAGTACAGAGAAAGGCCAGAGGCTCTATTTAATCAAGCTTCTTGAAAACTGTTATACATTCAATGGACTTATATAATGCCTCTGCCTATTTGAGAACTGGGACCCTTTGTTTGATCACCTGGGATGGTGGCCAACATCCACCTTCATGGAATTGCTTCACATCCTCATCCCCTTAAGAACGCTAGTTAAACCACCATCAGAAGCAACCCTGGGCTCTGGGCGCACTCCTGAAACCACTAAAGCTCTGAACGCACACCTGAAGTGTGCAGCTCAAAGTGCGCTGCTTGTGCAACCTTCGCAGGGCTCTCCTTCCACCGCGGGGATTTCCGCACTCACGTGAAGGGCTTCCCACAAACTGCCCAGAACTTTCTGAACTTTTCTCCACTCCAAGCAGCTCTTGGTGCCGGGTGCAGGGCAAACATCCCAAGAGGGAGGGAGGCGGGATTGCAGGACCAGCTCTTTCCAAGCACTCTCCAGACCGGCTGCAAGGAGCCAGTGGGATGGCGGAGGCCGGATTCTCGCACTCTGGCCCGGGGCCCACTCCCGCACTCACCTTGGCAGACGTCTCCCCGAACAGAGGTCTGTTATCCAGGCCGCTGGTCCCATAGGTCCTGGTAGCAAAGTCCTCCATTTTGGGGTTGCTTCGCTCGTCCCCAGCCGCTCAAAAGCGAGTCCGCATCAGCTCGCGAAGTCCGGACGCCCGCCCCTCACGGCGCACGCATGGCCCGGGCCCTGGGGGCAGTGGGGGGTACGGGAAATCCCGAAGGGGCGACTGTCACTCCCGGGGGTCCCCGGGCCGCTCCGCCCCAGCCCCGCCGTCCGCCTCTCCAGCCGCTGCCGCGGGAAGTGAAAGGAAACAAACAGCGCTTGGCCGCCGCCCCGCCCGCGCCCGCCGCCCCCAATCTCTGCCGGGCTCGGCGGGGAGAAAGTTTGCCTGACGTGAGTCCCCCGCGCGGCGGGGCGACCGGAGTGAAGTTGCGGGCCGAGCGCCCCAGCACACCACCCTAGCTCGGCTCCGCGTCCCGTCCCCGTGCTCCCCGCAGCCCCGGGGGCGCCCGCAAGCCAGACCTCGGCGTCCCGCGCCGCGCGCGCGGCGGATCCTGGCAGCGCCCGCACCCGCCGCGACCCCGAGCCGTGGGCCCCAGACGCCAGCGGGACCCCGGCGCGGTGCGGCGAGTCCCCTAGGCTCTCCGGTCCGGGACCCGCGGCCACTGTCGCAAACTGGTCGGGCCCGCCCAGACCGCGTCACTACTCAGGCAGCCAATCCCACGGGCAGAGGCGCCGCCTCGGCTGCAGAGCTTTATTTACAGAGGTGCGGGTCCTCCTACCCAAGCGCGGGTCTCCGTTTCTCCGCCTCTTGGCAATTAGCGGCTGCGCGATGCAGGTAGCCCAAGCCGGGTTCCGAAGACAGCCTCGAATCTGTCGTCTTAAGACCCATCAGCCTGCTTCGACCACTCCAGGATTTGGATTTGGACACTTTACCGGAGGCAGTTGTATATGCTTGTTTTATTCTGTATTACATACAGAATTAGAGGTCCTAGTTTACATAAACAAGTAGAAGTGGTGCTAGGTATTTCCTTGACTGGTCCAGTGAGGGTGCTGACTAAACACGTTTGCTGCCACACACACAGGCCAGAGCTTCGCATCCTGGGCCTCTTTGAAGTCTTGGGGCTTAGAGAGCTGAATGGAAGTGGACAAGCCGCACAAATACCTTCGCTCTAAATTTGAAGTTCTTCCTAAACACTAAAATCCAAACAGCTACACGGGATCAGGCTGACCCTAGTACCTAGATTCAAAGGAGCTCTGAAAGTGTTAGTGTGCAGGAGACCCTAAGGTGAAGCGGCACAGCCACGTAACGCTTAGAATCTAGACACGGGTTCCAGTGCCACGCAACAGTTTAGAACAAGGGATGGGAATAATAACCACGACGAACTTCCAGTGTTGAGTACACGTATTATACGTATCCCTATCATCCAATCGTTAAACGTGTTTTACAAATTAGCTGTTTACTCACGGCTTCTCCTTAGCAACAGCAATACTACATAATCCAGCACCCACTTCTATTAAAAGGTTCTATTTAAAGGTTCATATTAAAAGGTCCTACAAATTAATTCACCCACTTATATTCAGCTCCATTCAACAAAATATTTTTAAGGCACTAGGCTGTAATCCTTTAAATGCCAGGAACAGTTCCAGATCGGTCTAGACTAGGTAGCAAGACCCTGTCTCAATAAAATAAAATAAAATAATAAAATAAAGAACAGTAACAATACTTTGAGAATCTGCTGTGTGCTCAGTAACTATCCACTAGAGTAGCCCAGTAATTATGGGCCTTGGCCAACAACCCCTAAAGACAGTCTTTGATGCTATAATACCAAACTTGAAGTACAGGCAATCAGAATCCCTAAAGTCATTCTCGGAAATATATAATTTATAAATTTATAATTCTGGGAAAAATAAAGACTCTGAATACTAGTATATTTTTTAAAAGTACAGTTATTTGGGAATCAAGAGGACATACCATAGGCAACTTTTTATACTAAATATATACTAAAATAGACAACATACATATTTTGAAATTACATTCACTTCCTATGCTGCCATGGTGCTTGGGGTGGGGAGGAAGCATTTAGAACACACACAAACACACACCCACACACAGACACACACACACACACACACACACACACACACACACACACACACACATATGTTTTTGCTGAGGACCTAGGTTTGCTTCCCAGCATCTACATGGTGGGTCACAAACATCTCTAATGCCAGTTGGAGATAAGTGACATATTTCAAAGCATTTTAGTATCTGTGTGCATGTGTTTGTGCACACCAGAAAGGGTGTGAATTTCCTTAGATATGGAGTTACAAGCCACCCAACCATTTGTGCTGGGAACCAAACTCAGGTCCTCTACAAGAGTAATGAGCCGCCTTAATTGCTCAATCATCTCTCCAAGTTCCTAAACAACATATTTTGAAGCTAAATTTTTCTTGTTGTTACTGAAGTCCATAGCCAGATTTCTTCACAGAATTAAAATTTCTACTCCTGATCCAAGAGCCTCTTTCCTTGGGAAGTGCAATTTTCAAAATATGGCCTTTGTAGC
Source organism: Rattus rattus (assembly GCF_011064425.1). Taxonomy (NCBI): domain Eukaryota; kingdom Metazoa; phylum Chordata; class Mammalia; order Rodentia; family Muridae; genus Rattus; species Rattus rattus. The sequence continues at coordinate 140,934,938 of NC_046159.1, read as the reverse complement.
AGTTTGAATGAAAATGGCCCCATAGGCCCATAGGGAATGGTACTATTAGGAGCTACTGGAGCCTTGTTGGAGGAAGTGTGTCACTAGGGGGTAGCTTTTAGGGTGCAGATGCTTAAGCCAGACCCAGTGTCACTCTCTTCCTGCTGCTTTGCCAATCTAGATGTAGAATTCCCAGCTATCTCTCCAATACCATGTCCACCAGCATGTCACCATAGCTCCCAACATGGCAATAATTTACTAAACACCTGAACTGTAAGACAGCCCCCAATTAAAGTTGACTATCAACAGCAATAGAAACCCTAACTAAGACAGCCTTCGATGTCCCCAAATTTGTCATCTTTACCTTTTGAGATTAAAATTGGGAGATTATAGATGAGATGATCTGGTCACTTGGATTGTGTCTCGTAGGCTTGTGGTCAGTACCATGTCAGCCCATAAGCAAGGGCACAGTCTTGAAGCTGAAGTAAAAGACAAACCAAATACATGGTCAACATGGAGGGGAAGGAGAATGTACAGGCACAAGCTTTACAGTTGATGGCATTTGACCTCATGCCCAATGCCGTCATCTAGAAGCTGTGTGGCCTTGGATGAGTTGCCTAGCCTTGCTAGAACCCCTTCCTGTATAAAGGCTGAACATGAAGGTCCTGCATAGTGAATGCTACATGCTTTCAGCCCTAGCATTCGACGGGCAAAGCCACTTGAATGTAATAATTAGAAATATGTGACTTTAAAGTATTTGCCATGAATACATTCCTGGAGCCAGCCAGCCAGTCAGTGGGAAATCCATGGCTGGGGGAGTGAGGATGACTATAGGAAAGGTGGAAAGAAGATGATGCAAGAGACAGATATGGGAGGGCTGCTGGTCAATGCCATGCCAGCAGTGAGTTTATTTCCTCAGGGTCTTTGAAAGGCAACAGAAAGCATGGCCAATTCCAGGACGTTCAACAGTGACCACAAATGCTCACATGGCCAGTTTATGGTACACAGTATCTGTTTGACTGAGGCCATTTCCTTCAGGCTTGGACAGTCTCTTAAGGATGTATGTGTAAGGGCAAATGCATAAGCAGAGGACCTTGGCAGGATATAAAGCACATTCTATCTAAAACCAAAGATGTCGGCAGACTCCTTCATGATTAATCACAAGCAAGAAGTCAGCAAATGCTAACTCCAGCTGTGCTTCCCACGTCTCCTCTTTTTATCTGTACAAGCCAAAGCTGTCTCAGCTATTGGCACGGAAAGACTGTGCCTCTCTTTGGCATCCCGTCTAGGAGTGTGGACCTTACCTGTCATTGGTGCATGAATCCTAGCATCCATGCCCTGTTTTAGGTTGATCCACCTCTGAGAGAATCTTACCCATTTTTTTTATCTATAAAGTGCACTTTATCAGTCATGGAGCAGGAAGTTGTGCCTGTCTTAGGTTGGCATCCAAAACAGCTCTCATCTGCCGTTGACACTGGAATAATCTTGTATCTGTGGTCTGTCTTAGGTTGAGAAGCTTTTCAAAGCAATCTTACCCATCACTGACTACCAACTTCTTCTGGAGGGGATGTTGGAGCTTGAACTTATGTGACTCCGCTTTGACATCTGTGAAAGCTCTGGTGATTCCTCTCAAAAGAACAGGTAACAGATATTCCATAAAGAGGACCACAAAGCCAAGCCCTGCTGTGCCCAATAAGAGAGATGTAAACTGAGAGCCATGAATCAAAAATGGCCTGCATTTTTTTTTCAGAGTATCATTGGCAATGCCAGCGGCGTCAAAACACTAAGGCTTTGCATTTCTTAAGCTTACAAGCTCCTAATGCAGGGCTAACAAACCTAAAGAACTATTAGTATTATGCCAAATATGTGGGTTGCTGTCCATATGCAGGGGTAGGGCAGGTGAAATATAAGACAAGAGTCTGTGATCGGGCAATGAGAAAGGAAAGACGGGGCTGAGAGTTTCAGAGAGAGAGGACAGAGGACAGACAGAAGGACAGAGGAAGAAGACCAACCAGATCCACCTGGCTTGAAATAGTCACAGATAGCTATAAATAGCATAGAAAGGGATATAATAATATACGATAATTTGTCCAGTCTAGGTGAGAAGCTTATATCAATGTCAATTGGTTCTGAGTTCATCGTGTGGCCATTTTGTGAGTTGAGAATTTATTGTTATAAGTCTAACCGATAAATTACAAGCCTCTAGAGTTTTGATTTTACTGGGCTACAAGGACTTGTGACAGAAAGCCTTAGGTGGCAAATGACTGGGAAGATATGAGTGGTTAGGTAGCAAGCAAACCACAGGAACAGGTGCTCACAGCTCTCAATGGGGGAGGGGAACCACATTATTAGAGCATAACCTGCAATAGCATGGATTTTTTTGTTTTAGTTATTACACACAACTCAAATACTTTGAAGGTGCCTTTTTACTCTGGTCCTATTATGCTGACTCTAATTATACATTTTTAGAGTAATACTGAAAAAGCCAGAGTTGGGGTCAAGCCGAGGCCAGTGGGAAAATTCCACCATAAACGTCTGAGCACAGAAAGACCCCTCCCTTCCAGTAGGAGTAAAGTTAGTTTAGTTCCTGGAACAGCCACAGCCAAACTGTCAAGCAAAGCTACCTGTGACTCCCAACTGACCCTCTCCCCCCAACTCCCAACCATCCTCCTTGGAAAGCTCAGAACAGTCCACTGACCACAAGTCAGCTTGGAGATCACTTTGTCCCATCAATAGTACCCTACCTAGTTACCATTGTTTGAATTCTGCCCCACTTGTTTGCAAGGTATATAATTCCCCGTTAGAGTCTGCTCAGGGTCGTCTCCTCTTGAAGTGGGATGACCCAGATATGTCGGAATTAAACTCCTCTTGCTTTTGCATCAATAACTGCCTCTGTGAGTCTCATTCAAGAGGTCCTGGAAGAGGTTCAATTTGGACCTCACAATACAAGTCCTTAGATATAAAGCACGACATTCCAAATGGCTTCTGACTTTCATTCCCCATACCTCATCTCCCATGATCTGCAGTATATCATTGTTTTACTAATGTGAACAGACACCATGACCAAGGCAACTCTTATAAGGACAACATTTAATTGTGGCTGACTCACAGGTTCAGAGGTTCAGTCCATTATCTTCAAGGTGGGAACATGGCAGGCATGGTGCAGGAGGAGCTGAGAGTTCTACATCTTCATCTGAAGGCTGCTAGCAGAATACTCAAGGAAGCTAGGATGAGGGTCTTCAAGTCCACACCCACATCTACTCCAACAAGGCTACACTTTCTAATAGTGTCACTCCCTGGACCAAACATATACAAACCATCACAATCATATAATGTATTTATCGTTTGATTTCGCCATCTATCCAAATCCTCTTGTAAGCTCATGCCATTGTTACGTTTCAGCAAGATGATCAACAAAGCTAACTGTACCTCTTGTGCAAAAGCTAGTGCAAAAGTTGTAGCACTGTCTATACTAAATACTACAGCAAGAATTCTAGCAATGATCAATACAATCATTCCCTTAGGTCTACTCAGATATTTTTGAATTTGATCCAATATGTATAAGCCTCTATCTGAATCCCAAGGTTTTCAAACATTAACTGGGAAGCATAACAAATGAAGGTTGATGAAATACCATTAACGGAAATTCCTTGGAGAATGTCAGATCCACAATTAGTCAAATTGTAGCCATAGCAAATTGCATTGAATTTGGACTCATATAATTCTTAACAGTGCAATTGTCACAGGTTATATTAAACAAATCTCCAGACATAGGAACATTCATTTGCCCAATCATCAACACCTAAGGAAACATATACATCATTACAAAACCTGACAATGGACATGGGCTTGCTTTCAGAATGTATGCAATGGGGATTCCTTTTAGAACTAGCATTTCAGCCTGTAAAGTAGGACAATGGATGTCGTATCTCTCTTCTGTATCTACTTCCTGATAACATTAAGATGTTGCAAAGGGACCCAGGATGGCTGAAATGCTAATAATAGTCTGGACAATGGGACATTTATCAAAAACTTACAATTAGCTGATCCAGATGAAGGACAGCAGTCACATTGGCTGGACTGGATGACATCAGCCTTCAGCAAGTCCATAATTCAGCAGCTTCACAGGTGATCCCTGGACAGAGTCTGTCAGCCAAGTGAAAATATGCTGAGACAAATATAGACTAGGAACAGAAATTAAAATTGTCTAGCAATTGGGGAAGGTAAGAAATCCCAAGTCTAAGGAGAAATATCCCATTTTCAACAACCACTGGGTATAGTTATCTGGAGTTCTTTTGATCTCTGGCAAGTGGATTCAAATCATATGACTTTTTGATTCCCTGAAGCTTGTGTGATTTTTCATTTATAAAAGGATGTATCTTACTATTATCAATGTATTGAAATCCATATTTTAGAAATATAGTTAACAGGCATTCATTAGACAACAGGAGTAGACGCATACCTTTGAAACCTAGTAAAAGCTATAGGTTTGGATTAAAAGACATGAAACATTTGTTCCTCAATCCAGAGGGCTGGATACACAGATTGATGGAGATGTTTTAAGCATGATGAAAAGTATCTTTAAGATTATATGCACAAGGAAACCAAAGGGAAGCTTGTGAGTAAATTTTAAACTGCCAATGTTCTATTAGCTTATCAGAACTTCATTGATCAATGTTAAAATTCTGAAATTTGAAATAACAGTAGCATGTGAGGGAATATGAAACATTTTCCATTTCTCCCTCTTTTTTATACCTTAAATCATTTCCTACACCTCTAATAACTTCCATTTATATGCCTTAAAATTATGTTCTTAGGGGTTGGGGATTTGGCTCAGTGGTAGAGTGCTTGCCTAGGAAGCGCAAGGCCCTGGGTTCGGTCCCCAGCTCCGAAAAAAAGAATTAAAAAAAAAATTATGTTCTTAGACCCTGCAATATTTATAGCTTGCATTTACCAGCTTTAAGCATCTTCCATCTGAAGTACTTTATATTCTAAACCATCATCCAAATTCTTTTACATGCTCTAGTCTTCATCACTGGCATTTATCAATCTTAAACATTTCCCATGAACATTTTTTTTCCTAGTTCCTAACCTGGCTGAGTTGAATCATAACTCACCCAAGCTGGAGCTTGCGAGTCTGCTGTGCTGTCCTGTAGCCACAGCGCTCTGTGCCTTCTTGCCTCTGTTGCTGCTCTGAGTCCTCCCTCCAGCTCCATGCTGGCTCCTCCATCCACGCATGTTGTTCCCATCCCTGTGTCCTGCTGCTGCCTCCACCTCCTGCCCCTCTGGAGGCTGGCGGGCACTCCAGTGGCGGGGCCAGTGATTGGCAGTCACTGGGCACCCTCCTGTCTTGGTGGTGAGCATCAACACCTGGCTCAGGGCCTGCTTACTTCACTTTCCTTCTCCAAAGCCCACTTCTCTCTCCCTGCTCTATTTAAGGGCCGAAGACTAAAAGTATCTACAAGTATTTTACCTACTCCATGCACATCATAATAGTTTTGAAGTCTTTCTCCAACTTTCTTCCAGATTGCTATACTTACTGTACCTTCCTCGGGAAACCAAGACCAAACTTTTTCTATGAAAATCTAAAAAGATAGGTAATTGCTGCTGCCCTGTTTTAGAGAATCATATTCATTTGAGGATTTGTACAAAAAGCATATGTCCGTTTCCACTTCTCCTTTTCATGTTTCTTTTCTAATTTTTTCTACGTCTTTTGCTTTTTCTGAGCTCCCTTACTTGTTCTAAGTTCTCTTTTCTATGTCTTCCCATATCTTTTAGTCCTAAAAGTTAACACTGCCAACACTTTCACTTTTCCAAAGCACTCCATCCACTTCTAGCAATGTCCTTCACTGGGTCCCCAGTAGTTAAGCCTTCATACTGGGTGGGCACAACTTCCTGGAGCCAGCCACCGTGAGGATGATTATAGGAAAGGCAGAAAGAATCTTCTGCAAGAAGACACAAGAGATGGATATGGGAGGGCTGTTGGTCAATACCACGCCATCAGCAAGTTTACTTTCTCAGTATCTTTCAAGGGCAAGCAACAGAAAGCATGAACAATTCAGGATGTTAAACAGTGATCACAAATGCTTACATGGCTAGATATGATACACAGTATCTATGCTTGACTAAGGCCATTTCCTTCAGGCTTGGACAGTCTCTCAAGGATGTGTGCATGAGCAGAGGAACTTGGCAAGATTTAAAGCACGTCTTAGCTAAAAACAAAGACAGAGGTTGGCACACTCCTTCATGATTAACCACAAGCAAGAAGTCAGCCAAAGTTAACTCCAGAAGTTCGCCCCACAATACGTAATACACTAAAAAAAAATAGTAGGTTTCAAAACAGTGGTTGTCATACATGGTGACAAGCGCTATAATCTGATGTTGTTAAAATTCTTTCCCTGGTGAGATATACACAATGTCTAACCCCTCCTCCTGATGTCCCAATGATAAAACAAGCTACAATTCTACCAAAGCTTTCCTAGGAAACCAATGAGTTTATTAGGTCTCTAAAATGGATGAGGGGTTATGAACAAAAGGGCATAAATGACCCTGATGTAGCCACAATGGATGAAAGGTCTGCACCGAGTAGAGATGATGGCTTCCCCATGGCTGTGAAAATGGAGCCTCCTTCCTCTCCTTCTTCCCCACCTATATCCTCTAACCTTTCCCTCATGAGTTCTACCTAATCCATGTACAAATACGGCAGAATCATATACAATTGTGTGGGAGAGATGACTGGTTACTCAGGTGAGGATCTCCAGACCCTCTCCACACCATTGCTTCTTTGATGTCAACTGTGGGATGATGTCATACAGGTGAGGCAGATACAAGACAGAAGGAGGCCTGTCATTGGATGAGAAGGAAGGATGGGTGGGAGAAAAGTTTGAGGGAAGAGGAGAGACTGGAATGGGAAGGAGGAGGACACAGGAGGAGACTGGGAGAGTAGCCGCAGAGAGAACATGGAGGCTGACGTTAAGATTCCACTCTGTGTATTTACAGGTTGTTATGAATGTTCTTAAGGGATGGATGTGTACAGGGCTTTGTATGTTTAGGTGGGCAACTATATCGTATCAATTGGATCAGAGGTTATTGTGTTGTGTGTTCTTTCATGTGCAGATTTAAATGTAGAGAGTGTGCGGTGGCTAGAGACTGGGCCACCACAGAGTTGGTGTATTTCTGACAAGATATCTAGCAGATATCTTGGGGCATTGTGGTGCCAGAGCTAGTGGAGGGTAAAAGACAACATTTTATTTTTATAATTTTGCAACAGCAGTCAACAAGCCCAGCTTTGACAGTCTTTTGTAGCTTCTGCTAATCTGGCTTAGGATGGTAGTCCTAAAAAGTGTGTGCATGATGGCGTGTGTGAAGGATGTCCAGTGGCTTCAAGTGACAGGGGAAAAGCCTTGTGAGAGAAGGATTCTAAATCAAGACTGCAAAGGAGATTATGAAGCAAGCCGAGAAGAGCAAGACGGAAGGGCGTCAAAGCCAGATCCTGTGGGCTTGGGAAAAAAGGTTGACTCAGAGGCGGTGACCTCACTCCATTGATAATTTTTCCTCTGGGTCACCAATGTTTCTAAATGCTACTTCTTTTTTCCCTTTAAACTCCAGTTTCTCATGGTGTCTACTCCTCCCACGTTTTCCCATTTGGCTTTCACTTGTTTGGGTGATAGAGTTGAGAGAAGTGGACCCATGTTATGGCTTCTCACTGTTGGCAGGCTCAATGTGATTTTCTACTTCAATTCACATTGTCTTAGTCATTGTTATGTTGCTGTAAAGAGACCCCATGACCCAGGCAATGTTTGTAAAAGAAAGCGTTTAATTGGGGACTTGCTTATAGTGTCGGAAGATAAGTCCATTATCATCATGGCATGGTGCCAGAGAGGTAGCTGAATGCTAGATCCTGACTCACAGGCAGAAGGCAGAGAAGGAAACCCAGGGCCTGGCCTGCCTGGCTTTTTAAAACCTGAAAGACAAGAGCCGGTGATGGTTCACCCCTTTAATCCCAGCACTCAAGAGGCAGATTTCTTAGTTCTAGGCAAACCTGGATCACATAGTTCCAGGACAGCCAAGGGGCTACACAGAGAAACCCTGACTTGAAATCTGAGAAAAAAAATAAGCCTTCCTCCCTGAAGAAAACTTCAAAGCCCACACTCTTTGACACAACTCCTCCCTCAAGGGCACACCTATTCCAAAAAGGCCACGCCTCCTAATCCTTCCAAACAGTGTAAACAATCAACTGAGAACCAAGCATTCAAATACAGGAGCCTACAGGAGCCATTCTTATTCAAAGACACACACACACACACACACACACACACACACACACACACACGAACAAATTTTGTAATTGTCTTGGTTTTGGTGCTGAGGATAAAACCCAGGGCCTCCGGCTTAGCAAGCAAAAGGTTCTGCCACAGAGCTTCACCATTCTCCCTTCTCATAAAGAATTTTAATTAGCTCAGTACAGATTATGAATTGATTCTTAGGTGCAGTAGCCATCCCATACCCACCCCTACCAGACAATGTCAGGGATCAGGTGGAACATTATCTTTTAAATTTGACTCCTTTCGGCACATGACGGCAGAATGTTGGAAGGCAGAGAATGACATGGATGTCAATGGCAGGATGAGCAGTGTCTTGGCACTCAGTGTGGTGGCTCCAGACGAGCTGTGTTAGTGTGATAGCTCTCGAGAAATATAGAATTTCTTCCCCATCAATATTTACGGCATCGCTACTCCCTCTAGCTTAGTTATTGAGGCAATAGAACTGCCCATCAAAAGAGGAACAGGTAAAGGAAATATACCCTATACGACACAAAGAATTATTTTCGGCTGTAAAGAAAAAGGAAGTTAAGCTATTTCAGTGCAAGTGGCGGCAACTGAAGATAAGTACCTGAAGTGAGTTAGGCCAGTTTGAGGAAGTATGGCCCTAGATTTCATGCAGATATATAAAGTCACGTATGTACAGCAGACAAGAAGGTAGAACTGAAACTATCTATGGGACTGAGAGGAGGAAAATGGGAGGAGAAAGAAAAGGGGAATGGGGGATGGGATTATGCTGGAAGCATATTGTATGCTTGCATGAAAATTGTCCTTTTACGATTCCACTTAATACAGTAATAAAAACAAAGAAGACAGAAATTTGAGTCTCACTTTAGAGCTAATGAATTATATTTGCCCATTACTAACTCTCCTGAAGAGTCAGATACACAAAGCTTGAAAAATCACTGACTTCATTGTTACACAATGGGTTAAGGTCACACAATCACCCTCCCCCATCCCCATCTGAGATACACAAACACCACCACTGCCACTGCCATGGTCATCACAACTTGCACTGCCACCACCACCTCAGCTCCTGGATTCTGGATCTGCATTCTGGTTCTTGATCCGCACCCTGTCTCTGATGAGTGTTTTGCCCGTTTTGAACTTTGTCAACACCCAGCGTGCCAGCGTGTCTGCTGTGTAGTCTTCCCAGCTCTCGCTCTTACCCACGTCAGTCTGTCTCCGGTCCTTTGGTGGTACTGAAAGCCACACCGGGTTTCACTTTCTTCTGACTGAGATTCTGTGTTCTTTCACTGCGTTTTCTCTCCCCCACAAGTCTTCAGTTCCTTTTTCTATTTGCACTGCTACAAGTGCTCGTAAAGTCTCCTGAAACAGTAACCCATCTCCTCAGCCTCTGTGGCCAGACAGCTAATAAAGATGAGGAGTTTAGCATTCTCCCGATCACACAGCCAGCTTCAACTGTGTGCTGAAAAACACATGGAATTCCTGTGTTGCCTAGGCAACTCTTCCTTTCAGCTATCCCGATGGAAAAAAAAAACACAACCTTCGACTTAAAGTGATCAAAGAGATAATTTATTCTGAAGCCAAATTTGAGTGACCGTGGTTTGGGAGCATGGATATAAGTCGCCCCCAAATTCCGTGTTCCACTGTGGAAGCTGTTTCATGAGAGAAAACATAGAAAGCCACAAGTCAAGGCAAGTTTGAAGTGCATTTGATGGGTACCTCAGAGAGGCAGGTACATACATACAGGGAACTCTCCCTAGAGGGCTAAGGCGGGCTATCTGACGACATTCTTAGTTTCTAAGTTGATAGAGCTGCTAGATTCTAAGTGGATTTTGTCTATCCCTTACAAGATGCTAGTTCTGACACAGAGCCGAGTAAGGCGTGGCTATTCAGATGGCTAAGCCTGAGATAAGGTAATTAATTATCTGGGCCAGCAGCATTCCAACCTGTCCATGTTACTACAGTTCTAACCAGTCATCCAGACTTTGCAGACATAGATTCGTTCCAGGAATCTCACTGACACATCGAGCCTCCGGCCCCTTTCCATTTAGCAGATGACTCAGACACCTAATGGCCAAAAGAGGACCGAAGCCATCATATGGGAGTCCCCTCGGTCCCCAACAACCTCTTTCCACCTCTCCTTCCATCTAATCAGAATAAAAGTCGTGCCTACCCATCTCCTATATCTAGGTTCCATGGCATCTCACTATCACAGAGGTCTCACGCTGTAAATATTCTCTGTGACAAGACCTTTAAATGGGTTGTTTCAACCAAAACCAAGCAAAAACCTTTCACTGAGTTGTTGTCCTCTCAGATGCTACACGCTCTCTTTGCATCCTCTGTGGAACTCTTGGTTATTTGCATAACCATCTTGTCTCTCTCAACCTTCCTTGAAAACAGTACCTGCCTAGTACAAGTTAAATTAGACTTCAACTTTTCCTCGAAGCTGAGGGATGAGCTGAATGCTTAGGCCAAGGAGTCCTTAGGCAAGTCTGTTCCATCTCCTTGGGAGGTGTGTCTGGGTCATAAATTAACATCAGCTGTCAACCTAGACACCAGCCTAGAGCCACTTGAAAAAAGGGAACCTCAACTGAACAGTTGCCTAGGTAAGACCGGCCTTTGGCCTTGTCTGTGAGGGCACTTTTCTTACTTGCTAATTTATGTAGGGAGGCCGACTACACTGAATGAGGCACCACCCCTAAGAAGGTAGAGGTGGACTGTGTGAAAAATGAAAAGTGGATGAGCAAGCCTAAGGAGGCAGGCCTGAGGGGGCAACCAGCCACCCTGAGAGAGCAAGCTTGAGGGAGCAGGCCTTGGGGCGGGGCTGAGGGAGTAGGCCTAAGGGGGAGAAGCCCAAGGGAGCAGTCCTGAGGGGGACTATCCTGGAGGTGTAGGCCTGAGAGGCAGGCCTGAGGGGGTCTAGTCTGAGGGTAGGCCTAGGGAGGAGAAGCCTGAGGGAGCAGGCACGAGGGGACTAACCTGGGGAGCAGGCTTGGGGGGGGGGGGGCAGGGAGAAGCCTGAGGAAGACTAGTCTGAGGGAAAAGGCCTGAGAGAGACCAGCCTGAAAGATCAGGCCTGAGGGGCAGGTTTGTGGGGGACTAGCCTAAGGATGCAAGCCTTTGGCAGAAGGCCTGGTGGTGGTGGTGGTGGTGGTGGTGGTGGTGGTGGTGGTGGTGGTGGTGTGTGTGTGTGTGTGTGTGTGTGTGTGTGTGTGTGTGTGTGTGTGTGTGTGTGTTGTTGGCGGTGGGGGGGCAGGGGTGCTGTGCAGGCAGGCCTGTAAACAGTCTTCCTCTATGATTTCTGTTTCAGTTTCTGCTTCCCAGTTACTGTTTGGATTCCTGTTGTTTTCCTGTATGATGAACTATAACATGGAAGTGTAAGCCAAATAAACCCTTTCCTCCCTCAACTTGGTGATGGCCAAAACGTTTTATCACAGCAAAAGAAAATCAAGCTAGGGCAATCAGAAACATGCTCTCTTTGGTGAAATAAAAAGGCTATCTGAGGAGAATCGTCACGTGAGCACATGATGTCTGCACATGATTTCAACATCTTATAATCATGAGAGACTTTCAAGAGTATCCTAGAGAAGTCATCTAGTCTAAAACTGTGACCTGCATTCCTCTGGCTTCCAGTTTTGTGTGTGTGTGTGTGTGTGTGTGTGTGTGTGTGTGTGTGTGAATGTGTGTGCGTGCATGTGTGTGTGTGTCTGTGTGTGCATGTCTGTGTGCATGTGTGTGTGTGTGCATGTGTGTGTGCATGTGTGTGTGCATGTGTGTGCATGTGTGTGTATGTGTATGTGTGTGTGTGTGCGTGTGCATTTTTGTGTGTGTGCATGTGCATGTGCATTTGTGTGTGCATTTGTGTGTGTGCATGTGTGTGTATGTGTATTATATAGGAGAATTTCTATTAGATAAGTCATTTCTATTATTTAAGTATGCTTATGAATATAGCTACAAACATTGATAATATTTTTGAAGTCAAAATTTCTATTAAAAGATGTGTACAGAACAATAGACTATCTCTACTTCCTTATTTTCTGTAATTGCCTGAGAAGACCAGAATCAGGTGTGTTTGCATGGTCCCGTAAGTATCCTCCCATGAGAACTGCAGCGGACATAAATGCCAATACCAGGGGACACGAATTTAGGCCTCCTCGAGTCTGGATGATTGGCAGGCAGCACTTTGCATTACCTTTTATTGCAGGTCTTTCCATCTTCTCAGTCTATCTCTTCAGTGTCCTCCCACAGGGCCCTGCACCTTTACTCTTTCCACTACCTACTCTGCAGAGTCGATCATACATACTGCAGACATACATGCTTGGACCCCAACAGCCTGGCAGGAAACATACAATATGTAAAACACTTTTAGAAATGAACACAAATAACTATTCATCTCAGGTGAGACTTAACCCGAGTTCCCCTTTTCCCTGAACAGCTGTCTTGGTAGAGAGCAGTGGCTTGAGATTCTGAACATTAAACTATTTGGCAAGGTATTTAATAGCCTAAGGCTACGCATCAGATCTATGAAATCGAAACTGCTAGAGATAACGCTCAAACATCAGTATTTTTAGAAGCTCCCTAAACACTTCTTATTTGTGGTTAAAGCTGAGCTTCTATCGACTGTGGATCCCAGGTCATCCTCAGGCAAGGCAGTGGTGTAGACTGAACCGTGGTGAATTGAACTTGTCCTAGAGCATTCTCATGTCAACCTGACACCCACTGGAATCTTCTGAGAGGAGAGAACCTCAGTTGAAAAGAAGATCTGACTGTAGGCCCGCTGGTAGGACATTTAAATTAGTGATTGATGTGGGAGGGCTTAGTCCATTATGGGTGTGGCCATCCCTCAGTTCTGTAAGAGTTCAGGCTGAGCAAGCCAGTGAGCAGCATCCCTCCATGGCCTCTGCATCAGCTCCAGCCTCGAGAAGAAACATGACCTTCTGCCCTGACTTCTTTCGGTGATGAATTATGATACGGAATGTAAACAAAACAAAACCTTTCCACGCCAGGTTGCTTTGATCATGGCGTTTTACCACAGAAACGGAAATCCTGACTAAGACACCACCCTCTGTTACTCAGCTGACAGGAGCCTTCTCTGTAGTGCTAATGTTAGGTAACTGCTCTGTTACATTTCTGTACCTCTAGTAATCTGCTTTTTATTTATGTGAGACTAATACTAATTACACTATAGAATTTTGTGAGAATTAAAAAAAAAAGAAACTGCCTGCATATAGTTAACACTGTACATTACGCAAACCATGTATGAATCTAGTAAAATGAGCCTATGACCATTCTAATAAAATGGAAAAAATTTCATTTAATGCTATAGGGAAAAAGTGGACAAAGTACAAAATTTATTAACTTGCTAGGTCCAAATATCCAGAACGTCGTCTTGAGCTGAACGATAGATTTCTGGAGGTTAGATAAAGGCCAGCGTTTCTCAGGAACTCGTGAAGCTGGTTCCCATCTATCAAAGGGGGTCATTTCCCTTTCCTCCGGCAGGAAGGACATATGGCTATGTGTCCTTCTGTATATCAGCACATCAAAGCCCATGCTGGTCTCCAGGCTCCCTCAGCATCACAGTGAATACCTGTGAAGCATTTCAAAGTCGGCACTAACACCTTGGTCCTTTCCACTGCACAGCAGCTCATCTTCCTTATAGCCTTCATGACCTGTCCACCCAGACCTTCTCTCCATCGAACTCCCGCTAGCCTCTCTGTCTCTTGCTACCCCCCTCCCCCTCCTTTTCCCCGCCCCTCCCCCTCCCTGTCCCCACATGCTCTGTTCTGGATCTCTTTATCATTACCTCTGTCCTCTCTCACTCTCCCGATCCCCCAGCCCTGGCCATATCCACTTTGCTTTCTCTTTGTTCTGAACTCTTCTAGATACCTTTGGCTATTTTCTTCTCTCTCTTACAATGAAAACCTTCCCTTAATAATGGAGTGGTCAGGTCAGCTCAGCATTTTCTCTACTGCATGAATATACATATATATATATATATATATATATATATATATATATGTGTGTGTGTGTGTGTGTGTGTGTGTGTGTGTGTATTCTGATAAACAAAAAAGCATGCTTAGTCTGTGTTATTAGTTTACAGCATATTGCTTTTAAATGCCTCTGAGTTTCCTGGGCCATACAGGATCTATTTTTGTAAGCAGCTGACTCTTGGTGAACACATAGGCAGCATCAGCATGGGCGCTGGTCACCAAGAAAAGCAAGTCATGGTTAGACGTACGCAACTCCCAGGATGAACAAACATGTGTTCACACTTGCATGATGAAGCCTCCATAAAAGTCCTAAGAGGAGTTCTGCTTCAAACCTATCCCATGTGTCTATCCCAGCTGCCCGCCCAACTCCATTGAGGGGCAGAGGCTCTGTATGCTGGACCTTTGCAGACTAAGTACCTCTTCTTCATAAAGGCATTAGTCTGTGTAACATCAATGGCCCATCAGTAGTCAAGGGCAAGAGTAGTTAGAAACTGGAACCGGAGTAGTTAGAAAAAAAGAGTAGTTAGAAATAAAGACCGGAAGGAAGAGGCTGTTCTCAAAGTCAGACCAGGAAAGGGAACAGGTAGAGTGAAAGGAATAATCAGAACCCAATGCCTGTCAGTGCCAAGGGATAAACATGGTTGGGGAAGATCAACTGGCCACAGGAAATCTGTCCTCTTCTGTTGCTTTTTATTATTGTGTTTTGGTGGTGGTGGTGGTGATGTGTTTTTGTTTCTTGAGACAGGTTCTTAAATGGCCCAGGCTGCCTTTGAACTCACCATGTAGTTGAAGATGACCTTGAGTTTCTGATTCTTCTGCCTCTACCTCCCTAGTGCATGTACTCCACTTCCTCAGACATGCACTTCCACTCCCGGTTTTATAAGACAGTTCTGGAGATCAAGCCCAGGACTTCATGCATGCTAGGCCAGGACTTTCCCAAATAAGCCATCACTCCAGCCGACCACACAAAAGCTTGACTGGTGCCTGAACTATATCAAGCAGTTGGATACTGGCAGGGTCACACTCAGAGCAGATGTAAAGAACTGTTCTGCTCCTGGTGTTGAAGAATGCAGGGCTTGCAAACCTGGAAAAGTGCCCGACGTTTGCCAACCTGTCCTGGCTCACCTACCTGCTGTGTTTCCTCCAAAGGCAACATTGTCTCGAAGCATTTCTGCACTGATTGTGACCTACCGCAGCCTTCCTCAGCAGACCCCAGGAAATAGGATAAGGTAAATATCAGCATTGCAACAACCTATACATACACACACTCTGTAATGCCCTGAAGGCAGACAGGACCGGGAGCCTCCCACACAGCCTCGTGGGGGGGGGGGGCCACGCTCTCAATTAACATAGATGGGAAAAGCAAGTCAATCACTTTTCGTTTTCAGTGCTGGTAGTCAACCCAGTGCTAGGTAACTGCTCTACCACCACCAGCTCAATAACGGGGAGATTCCAATCTGGTTTGATCTGGGAGGGTCTGCTTGGGTGGTCGTTTCTTTATCTCTAGGAGGAAAGGTTATGATTACCTGGCCAGATGTAAAGTGCAACCAGGCTATGGGAATAGAGGGACTAATCTGTATGGGGTAGAGTATGGCAAACCCTTTTCTAGCATCTCCATGGGCACCGAGCAAAGCTAAGACTCAGTGGTGTCCTGTTACTGCAGACTGATACTGCAGACTCTCCTGGCCTTTCTCTCTGAGGCAGACGAATAGCAAGAACTAAAACCCTGAACACTTCTCAGAGCTGTTCACAGAGCAAAAAAAGGCCCTTCTTTCCCGGGGAAGTTGTGCGAGTGAAATAGATCACAGTAGGTGAGCTGTGGTTTTATTCTCTGAATTGCTACTCACTGGAACAGCCTCAAAGGATGAAAGGCAGTTAAAAAACATTTAGTGGCTGATTTTTTAAAATACTAGATTTTTTAAAAGTGTATTCATTGAACACAGTCCTCTTGTCAATATTGAAAAGATGAAGCTGGGTGCCACTCCAGCGAGTGAGTTACCCCCTGGGGGAACACCACTTGGGGTAAGTAAGCTAAGTACTGGATTATGCTACAGAAAAGAATTTCAGGACTAGTCAGAGTAAAGCAAGGTCATTAAGTTTATTAGGTTAAGTGGTAGTACAGACTTCAAACTTCAGCACAGGCAGAGAGAAAGAGAGAGAGACAGAGACAGAGACAGAGACAGAGACAGACAGATACAGAGACAGACAGAGACAGAGACAGACAGAGACAGAGACAGACAGAGACAGACAGAGACAGAGACAGAGAGAGACAGACAGAGACACAGACAGAGACAGACAGAGACAGAGACAGAGACAGAGACAGAAAGACAGAGAGACAGACAGACAGAGACAGACAGACAGACAAAGACAGTACACAGCAAGACATGGGTACAGGCCTCTTGCTCAAAGAGTGAAGTTTCACAGGATGGAAAATTAAGCTAACCTGGTGAGGTTTGTAAATGCAGTTGTAAGGGGTTTTGTGGGGAACATTGTTTAAGATTTAGGAATGAGAGAATTCGTATAAAACTCAAGGGCAAGAACAAACTGGGTCTACAAGAGCATACTCCATGCCTCTGGGAAAGAAGGCATCATTATCTCTGCAGGCAATCTTGGTTTCATCAACTGTCTTCAAGGATTTTGACTCTCAGCCAGGATGTCTCTCAGGCTGAGGGACTTCCCCATTTTCCCAGGTCCCCTTTGTCTCCTCTTTCTTTTCTGCCTTCTTCTCAGATAATGTCCAAATAGACTCTCGAATAGACCATTTAAGTAAGTCCTCTCCTTCCCTTCCTCTCGTCTGCTCTCCTCTGCCCTCCGCTCTGTGCAGAGGGGTGTTTAAAGCCTCTTTCAAAAGCAGGTTCTCCATTATAATTCAGTGCTTTTATGCCGAAGCACAGTCAGGCACAGCACAACTGCAGTGAAGCCCAAACCTGACAGCCTTGCCTTCCCACATAGTTACTCTCTAAATAGACGCAACAATGGAGCAATCACACATCTTTTCTTAGGATAATGCCACCTGTTTATTTTTAAGATGAGAAGGGAATACAACCTTATCGCTTAAAAAACAATGTTCATAATGAAATAAAAGTGAATAGGAAGAAGTAAATGGCGCTGCTTACCTAATACTGCGATGTTCAACTGGGTCAAAGGGCAGAGAGGGAGAGTGCTCACCTGTAAGTGAGACATCTATGTCACATCTCTGACCCCTGAGGCTCGAGGAAAGGTATGGACAGACCAAGAAGGATGGTTCCGAAACAGTCTTCTAAGCATGACAGGCTGCTGCGGTCACGAACTCACAGCCTCTGTGGCTGCCTGCAGATGACCTGATGGGCAACGTAGCTCTTGGACCGTCTAAGTGTAGAGATGTGGCAAAGGAGCACCCGAGAGGCCGGCTCTGTTGGTAAAGAGCTCCATACTCAACCGCGAGGACCTGAATCCCGTTTCTTAGCTTCTCTAGAGAAGTGAGTGTGATGGTACATGCTTATCTCCCGTTTCTTAGCTTCTCTAGAGAAGTGAGTGTGATGGTACATGCTTATCTCCTCTAGGAGGCAGGAGTGTCCTTGGTGTTCAATGGTGAAGCTTTCCAGGCTCATTAGTGAACTCCAGGTCCAGTGAGAGATCCTCCTCCAAAACTCAAGATGGAGAACAATAGAGGAAGAGAAGTGCCATTGACCTCTAGGGCTCCACACACACACACACACACACACACACACAGAGAGAGAGAGAGAGAGAGAGAGAGAGAGAGAGAGAGAGAGAGACAGAGAGAGAGAGGAGAGAGAGAGAGAGAGTATCCTTGGTGTTCAGAGAGCTCATTAGGTGAACTCCAGGAGAGAGAGACAGAGACAGAGACAGAGAGAGACAGGGAGAGAGACAGAAAGAGACAGAGAGAGAGACAGAGAGAGACAGGGAGAGAGAGAGAGACAGAGAGAGAGAGACAGAGAGAGACAGAGAGAGAGAGACAGAGAGAGACAGGGAGAGAGAAAGAGAGAGAGACAGAGAGACAGAGAGAGGCAGAGACAGAGACAGAGACAGAGAGAGACAGAGAGAGAACACCATGCACCACATATAAATACAGAAAAAGAAACCCAGAGTAAAAACTCAGTATTTTGCCATCTTTAATAATGACTTTTTAGATAAAAATAAATAAGACATCACAAGACATTTTTCAAGGTCAGTTTGTTTTTCCACCCTTAAGAACTCTTCAGATTTTAATTTTTAGGAATGCTATGAAGATTGGAAATAAAACAAATGCCGATTTTCTTGGGGTTGGAGAGGTGGTTCAGTGGTTAATACCGGAGGCCTCTAGCTTCTTGTGCTCAGGGACAAGTACTAGGGAAACCGGGAATGTTAAACATGTGGTGTTATCACTCCAAAGGGACAGATTCATAACTGGGTTTCTACCCAGAAGGCTGGTAGGAGAAGTGGTTGACAGTCCAGTGACTTCTGTCCTCTCTGTGTGACCAGGGCACACCAGGTGTATTTCCAGACCTTTATCTTGAGTTTGTTCACCTCGGTCAGTGCTAAACTCCCTGAGCCTCTTGTCAGAAGCATGATTTACCTTGATCCCGCTTTCTCATAGACAGAACCTACCTTTCTGGAAGATGGCACTTGGACTTTACAAGAGTTTTAATGCAGTCATGTCATAAGCTTTGTTGAACACATGAGACCGAGTTACCTGTCACCAGGAAATTTTTTGTCCAAATCGTGCTGTGTTTAAATATGTCTAAAATAAATTACCCCAGTGTTAGACTCTTCAGGTTTAAACCAACTCAAGAAACCGAGCTGTGTTAAACCATGCTTCCTTCTTGCCTCATGTGGATCAGTGTTCTGCTGGCCGTGGTGTTTGCAAAGAGTACTACAGAGTTTAGTTCTCAGCACCCATACCAGGTGGTTCACAACTATCTGTAACTCCAGCTCCTGTGGGGCAGATGCCCTATTATGACCTCTGCAGGAGCCCACACATACATGTACACACATACACACAGAGGCATACATACCACACACACACATGCATGTATGCATGCACACAAATTTAAAAAGAAATTGTTTTGTAATCTGTCCAGAAGTATACATACATTTTTTTCTTAAGTTATTTGTCTTCTTAGCAGTGAAAATATTAGCACCACTTCCTGTGGCTTTACAGTGAGAGCAAACATGTGTTCCTGAGCTTTATTTGGGGGAAAGGTGTTAGCTCTGAGAATACAAGAGAATACAACCTCGTCTATATCACCCAGTATGCTGTTTCTTCATCCCATTTTTTAAGACCAATATGAGCACAGTCTCTGCATCTCTCATGCAAATGCTTTCTTTCACCAACAGGTCTTCTGACACTGTGATCTCCTCAAAGATCCATCACCCCAATCTGTGGTTGTGGTTGTGTGAAAGAAAACACACTCCGAGGGTTGAAGATGTAGCAGTGGTAGAGTGCTTGCTGCCTACCCTACACACAGTCTTGAGTTCAATGTCCAGACCCTCTAGCCCTCCCAACCCAAATACTTGTGGAAGATTATTCAATCACGTGCGGAAAGCAACCTGAGGAAAATTTTATTCTGAACCAAGTATACCAATAAAGGGGTTCTGCAGTGGGAGAGAAAGACTGGTCTCGGTTCTGAATACATTACAAAGTATGGATTTACAACTAAAGAGCAGAATGTAGCTCAGCGAATAGAAATTCCCCAGGCGCTATTATCAAACCACTATAGCTCACTACAGGAGTAAAAAGATCAAACAGCTATAAACTTCGAGAGATTGTTGCTGAGGACAGGCCAAGATGATCAGACATTACCCAGGGTTGGTGGAGGATGAGGAAACCAACCAATGAGGGGCTTCGATATAGAAGGGCTCTTGAGTTTCCGGAGCCCGAATAAAGTTTTGTGAAACATCAAAACTTTGTTAACCATGATAGATGGAATGTTTACATCCTCCCAGAATTCATATGGTAAATATGCTCACAGAGCCTGTCGATCAGTCAACACGAAAACCAGGGCTGGGGGAATGAGAATGATTATAGGAAAGACAAGCAACAGAAGCATGACCAATTCCAAGGCATTAACAATGGCCAAAACTGCTTACATGGCAAGTTTATGATGCATAGTATCCATGTTTGACTAAGGCAATTTCCTTCAGGCTTGGACAGTCTCTGAAGGACGTATATGTAAATGGGAGGAACTTGGCAGGCTATAATGCACGTCTTAATTAAAAAACAAAGACAGATGTTGGCAGACTCATTCATAATTAATCACAAGAAGTCAGCCAAAGTTAACTCTGACTGTGGTCCTCACACGTCCCTCCTTTTTTTATCTGCACAAGCCAAAGCTGTCTCAGCTATTGGTTCAGAAAGACTGTGCCTGTCTTAGGAGTCCCCTCGGGTTGGGGATTTAGCTCAGCGGTAGAGCGCTTGCCTAGCAAAGCACAAGGCCCTGGGTTTGGTCCCCAGCTCGAAAAAAAAAAAAAAAAAAAAAAAAAAAAAAAAGATAAAGGAGTCCCCTCTAGGAGTGTGGACCTTACCTGTCATTGGTACATGAATCTCTGAGAGAAAGAGAAATTATATATATATATATATATATATATATATATATATATATATTCTTATATAATCTTATATATATCTTATCTTATATCTTATATAAATATTTCTTATATCTATAAAAGCCTCACTCATGTCATGGAACAGAAAGTTGTGCCTGCCTTAGGTTGCCCTCTGGAAACACAGCTCTTACCCATCATTGGCACATGAATAATCTTGTATTCATTGCCTGTGTTAGGTTGAGGAGGTTATCTCATTATAAATTAGAAGGTTTTCAAGATGATCTTACCTGTTATTGACTACCAACTTCTGCTAAGGAAGACACGGGAGCTTGAATATATGTAACTCTGCTTTGACACCTATAAAAACTCTGGTGATTCCTCTCAAAAGAAAAGGTGATAGGCATTCCATAAAAAGGCTCACAAAGCCAAGCCCTGTTACACACAATAAGAGAGATGTAAACGAGAACCTTGAAGGAAAAATGGCCAGTAAAATTTTTTTCAGATTATAATTTGCAATGCTAGCAGCATCAAAAGACATTTCTTAAATTCACAACCTTCTTATGCAGGGATAATAAGTCTAAAGTAGTATTAGTATTATGCCATATATCTTGAAGGTGCCTTTCTACCCTCATTGTATGCTGACTCTCCTTATGAATTAGACTAGGGCTGCCCCGTGCTGTGGCTGTGAGATCCCTGTTATGGAAGGTGCATCTACGTGCCATTACACCATAGGAGAAACATTAACGTGAAAGTCCAAAGTGCCTCCTGGAAATAGACTGTGACAGACTCGGGGAAAACATCTGAGACTCTCAAAGATATTACTCATCTTCTATTTTTCAAAAGCTTAGTTATACATATACTTTTGTTTTATTGCCAGGCTTCATAATCAACACAAATTATACCTCTTTACATGCCAGACATTTCATAATTTTTAAGTCTAAAAAAAGTCAACCACAAAGTCTACACTGAGTTCCTTCAAATGTGTGAGCCCTTTGATGGAGGGCTCTGTTTTCTGTTCCCCTCTGCCTCAGCTGCAGCTAGCTTCCCAATACCAGAATTCCCTGGTCTCTCTACCCTGCTGGGGTGGCTCCCTGTGGAAATCGTTCTTCTGGACACTTGTCTCAAAATTTCCTTGTAGCCAAAGTTCCTTGGAGCCAAAATTTTGGGACATTTTCTGGGGATGTTGGCAATCTTGAACTGTTGTCATTAATGTCAGGAGCCATTTTGTCTAATTCCGTGAAAGCCCGCCTGTCTGCTGGTAGATTCCCTAGGCTGCTGACACATGGAATGATAAGAGGAGCTGCACTTGAGGCTCAAGGCAAGGGGCTGAACATTCTATCCATCTTGGTGGAAGGAACAGGGAGGCCTCCAGATGGAAACGGATATTCAATGTTTGCCAGCCATCGTCTATGCTAGCCTGTGACCTTGTTTCCCGCGACACTGTAAAGTGTGTAAAGCCTATGAGAATTAAACTGGAGGCTGTCACAGTACTCACTGGACATCCCTCCCAACTTGTAATTTTGTCTCCTCCGAGTCATCTTTCTTCTAATCATTCCCACTCCCACCCCAGAGGGACTGTTCAACGTCATACCGGCAGGCCTGGTTCATGTCAACACTTTTTTTTTTCTTTTTCTTTTTTTCGGAGCTGGGGACTGAACCCAGGGCCTTGCGATTGCTAGGCAAGCGCTCTACCACTGAGCTAAATCCCCAACCCCAACACTCTTGTTCCTTATAGTCCTCCCTGCATTGAAAAACATTAGGATTCATTTATTTACAGGAGGAAAAGATTACTTCTGAAGAATACATATACCAGCACTCTGCCATAAACATGGTTCTCCCAGTACATTCTGCTCTGTTCCATCCCCCTCCTACCTCGAGGGTGTTCATCTTCTCCTTTACCAGCTAAGATTTGCAGTACTTTTTACTATAAAGGGCACCGAGTCTGGTGGAGCTGATCATTCTACATCAGGGCAGGGGTTTTTCATAGCAAGATTAAGACTAGCTACTCTGGGCTGGGTATCCATTCCTGGTCCATTTGTCCATCCCTACAAACAGTTTCAACATCCCTTCGCTTGTTCTTCAATAGCAGGCCCTCAGGATAGTGTGCTCTAGCTAGAATTGTGGTACTGTCTCCTGGATACTTTATACACGACAAGAGCCTTGATTTTCCTTTAGGATTGTCTTAAGACTGTATTAATGCAGGATGGTGAAATCAGTGAGAAGATGGCGCCTAGGATTTTAAGAATGGAGAGTAGAACTGAATACAATCCTGCACAAGAGTTACCAACACTGACTACTGTTTCACGACATTTTTTGTTTCCTATGTGTTCGTGTACAGCAACGTATATGATGTTTACCAATTGAGATGATACTGAAATCCATGCCCACCTGCGCAACTATACTGGTAGGAGCCAGCTGACATTTGACTTCTTATAGGTGGCCAAGGTTGTGACATAACAGTTTTATTTTTTAAAATAGTCGTGTCAAAAGTTTCAAAGGCTTAGGGTCAGTGTGTGAGATTACTCAATAGGTAGGGACATAAGTACCTTGGCACAATGTATCCACATTCATACATATGTGTGCACGCGCATGTATGTGTGTGTGTGTGTGCCTATTCATGCATATATACATATGTATATGTGTATATGTAATATATATATAATAAAAATATAAATGTCTCAAAGATGTTATTAACACAACTCTATGTAGTCATCATAGTTTGACATTTAAAAACTTTATATTAGTATACACAGCACTGTGTTTTATTGTAGTATTTTCTTTGAAACATTCTAAAATTACATATACTTTGAGTCTGTCTCTGTCTCTCTCTCTCTCTCTCTGTCTTTCTCTGTGTGTGTGTCTGTCTGTCTGTCTGTGTGTATACACGTGTGTGGAGGTCAAGATAACTCTGCCAGTAGAGCCATTTCATCTGCCCCATGATAACATTGTCTAACAAAATTTGTTTTTGTTGTTTTTCCTTTCCATGTCTCCGCCATTTTCCTGAATTATTATTATACACACCACTCCTCCTAGCCTCTTTCCTCTTCTATGTTGATTGTATCCTGCTGCCCTCCCTACCTTCCATTTTCCACCCTTGTGGCCTTTCTAGTTCCATACATCCATAGTTCACCTCTTATTTATATCCACACACATAAACATTGCATCTGCTGATGGGAAGAATGTTGTTTTTGATTCTGTTACCCTGTTTAATATATTTTACAGATCTATCCATTTTCCTGCATATTTTGTGATTTCATTTTTCTTTACAGCTGAGTAAAATTCAGTTGTATGTGTTTATTATGCCTTTATTTTTCATTCATCAGCTGATAGATTCCTAACCTGGTTGCGTTTTCTTGCTATAATGCAATAAACATGAATTCAAGCCCTTTGGGTATATGTCCAGGAGATGCACCTGGGTCATCTGGTAGTCCAGATTTTGAATGTTTTTATAACACTCTATAATGATTTCCATGGATGTACTAGGTTACATTCCTGTTAGCCATGAATAAGGTTCCTCTTTTCTCACACCCTTACTTATCTCTTTTCTTAAAGATAGCATTTTTTTTTCTGGGGTGAGATAGAGTCCCAGGTATGTTTAATTTGCACTTTTCTGTTGGCTAAGGATGTTGAACATGTTTAAAGTACTTAACCGACCATTGTGTTTCTTCTTTTGTGAACTGTCTCTGTTCATCGTTATAGTTTTTAATGATTTCAATTGTATAAATATGCTAGGATTCATACAACCCAGTAGTTCTCTTGCTTTTCTCTTCTGCATTATTCCTAAGGAATATAGGCCATGCCTTTATGTCCTGTCATTTCTGTACACCAAGGATTTATCTCTCCTCATCTGACATTCATGTTCACACCCACACACTTTCCATCATTGGCTATTTAGATCTGAGTGTTAGAAAGGGAGTGGAGTGAATAGCTAGGAACATATGCTGTGCTAGAGCGCCAGGAGGAATGCTGACTGCCCACACTCAGCATCCGACTAGATCACCTATCAGTTCTGCACTCCTGTACCTTGTCTGTTAGTTGTTTGTGAAATTTAAATGAATTAACTTATATGTTTTATTAGACAAGTGCTTTGGATGTAGTAAATGCTCAACGAAATGTAAACTAGTACTATTTACGTTATGTCCAGTTTTGACGCAAGAAACATATTTGTAGCAAAATCTTGGGAAAACTGACACTTGTATGTAGGATGATGTCATTACGCAGGTAAAGGCAGGTACAAGATAGTATGAGGCCTGTCACTGGACGAGAAGGAAGGATGGGTGGGAGAAAAGTTTTAGAGAGGGCGAGACTGGAAGTGAGAAGTGGGGAGAAGCAGCCAAGAGAACATGGAAGCTGACGTTAAGATTCCACTCTGTACCTTTACAGTTTGTTATGCATATTCTTAAGGGATGGATGTGTACAGGGCTTTGTATGTCTAGGTGGGCAGTTATATCTTATCAATTGGATCAGAGGTTGTTGTGTTGTGTGTTCTTTCATGTGGCGATTTAAGTTTAAGAGAGTGTGTGGTGTCTGGAGACCTGTGTATATTGGGCATGATGGCTTGGGATGGATAGAGAGATTGTTGCCAGGCTCAGAGAGAAGCCATCGGCAGTGTGATATGAGATGGAGCAAAGCAGGTGAGAGGCTTTGCTGACTGAGATGCAGATATCTCCCAGATATCTTGGGCCGCTTTCCTTATTACTGTGATAAAATACCTGATCAACACAACCTATGGACAAAGGGCTTATTGTAGTTCAGACGGAAGTCCCTCATCATGGGGAAGGCAATGTGACTAATAGTTTCAGGTCATATCCATCCACACTCAGGAAGCAAAGAACAATGACGAGTCTTCCATGCCACTTTCCTTTTCGTTTAGTCTAGAACTCCAGCCCACAGAACGGTCACACCCACACTTAGAGTGGGTCTCCCCAGCCTTGGCTAACTAAACGTAAATGATCTCTCACAGACACATTCATATGCTTGTCTCTTCAGAGAGTTTAGATCCTGTTAAGTTGGCAGTCATTAACCACCGGATTAACCATTTGAGATGTAAAAGAACTTTGCCAAATTACCTACTTTGTCAGACTCTACCACATTGGTGTCTGAGTGACCAATGGCCCACGCTTTGGCTAACATTGGACGTTAGGATGTAAAACGTGAAGCCGCTGTGAGGCAGATTGAATGTTTGAATGCTGGATCATTAGGAAGTTGCACTACTTGGCCGACTTTGGGAGGCGTGGTCTTGTCGGAGGAACTGTGTCACTTGGAGTGGGTTTTGGGGTGTCAAATGCTCAAGTCTGGCCCAGTGTACTTACTTCCTGCTGCATGTGGATCCCAACGTAGAACTCTCAGCCCCTTCTCCAGCACCTTGTCTGCCTGTGTGCTATCACGCCCCTGCCTTGAGGGTAAAGGACTGAGCCTCTGAAACTGTGAGCCAACCCCTGTTAATTGCTTACCTTTATAAGAGTTGCTGTGGTCATGGTGTCTCTTCACAGCCATAGAACACTAACTAAGATGGCTACCTATTCACTCTGGCCATAATGATGCTGCACAATTTGCTTTGCCTTGATTATTGGTGAAGTAGAACCGGTTTTTCAAGGACAGATTGCTCTTTTGTATTCCACTCTCCAGTAGATCACCTTGAAAAGTAAAAACACTTTCACTCTGGCCATAATGATGCTGTACAATTTGCTTTGCCTTGATTATTGGTGAAGTAGAACCGGTTTTTCAAGGACAGATTGCTCTTTTGTATTCCACTCTCCAGTAGATCACCTTGAAAAGTAAAAACACTTTCAAGCGTGACTATTTCCCACTTAGCCTTTGTGGATCTTTCATCTCCAACTCTGCCAAACACGAGCCCCATAGAGCTCGGGCCAGTGCACAGTTGAATGAGATTCAGAATCACACATCTGAGCCCTGCAATGACTTCTGTAGCATAATCATCCGGCAGCCACAAGAGAGAAGACATCAGAATGATCTACCCCCTCTGCTTTGAAATGGCCTCACGGCATCCGTTCTTTATGCTTCCAAGAATTCAATAATTGCTTCAGAACAGTTAAGTGCATTTCTTTCTTAGAATTGCTTCTCTCTGGTGCTTCTGTGTTCTCAAAGAAAAGAGAGCACTTTCATATTTGAAATTCCATAAATCTACAGTTCCAAAGGGCCTTGCCTTTTCCTATTGAGGGAATATTCATAGAGTACCAATGTAAGCCAGGCATGTGGAAGGTGTGTGGAGGAAAGAAATGTATATACACAGAGAATAAGACTTTTCTCTTGTTGCAATGAAGTTAGCAGTCAAAGGAAGGAACATAGTGAGGGATGATGCTTCAGGGCAGGACCTAAATCCCGGAACCCAGGAAGAAGGGATTATAATGAGATTCCCATCTTCTACACTTAGCTGTTACCCTGCAGGGCTACAACTTCACTGTAAACGCAAACTAGAAATAGCGGTCTTCTCCAAGGGAAGAATGAAAACAGATTGTTTCAAACCTTGATGTTGGCTGAAGAAAAGGAGAGACAAAAGCAACAAGAACTTAGAGTCTTAAAATGCCTTCACATAGGACCGTAGCCTCGAAATGGCATTTTTAAGGATTCGCTAGTTATACGCCTGATTCCAGGGGTATACTCACTGATATCCTCTGATTCTCGTTTCCTCCAGAACAAAGAATTGGACAAGGGACACATGAGTAACTATGGAAATAGACATCTTACTTACAAAAAGATAATGTAATTCCCAAGGATAGGAATGGATTAGACAGGTCTAAAGCTCGAAGCCCGTGGGCTCCCAGCCTCACAACCTTCCATCCATCATTTATACAACACTTGCCTTCTCCCACATTTGTGTAAAACACACTCCTCTTGTCCACGTTCTACTCCTTACATGTAGCCCTCCAGGGTAGAGGGTACTAGCATTTCTGCCAAATGTCCTTTTTTTTTTTTGTTGTTGTTGTTGTTGTTGTTGTTGTTGTTGTTTTGTTTTGTTTTGTTTCTTTGGTGAATCTCAATGTCTCCTTTTCCACGCCCCACTTTCCCACTACAAAGGTAGTTTGGGACCTGAAAAACTCTGAGCCAGAATTCAAAGTGGCTCTGGTTGGCAGTGCCCTCAGGCTCTGTCAGACAGACAGACATTCTCCTGGAAGGAAGACGTCTTAAACTCAGCCCTCTGTGAAACCCCAAGTGCAAAGTTTCAGGGACTCTCAAAAACTCAAAACATATCATTAGGCATGAATGAAAAGTAACAGGAAAAGACAGAAGCCAAGCACCAAACTGCCCACCCTCCATTTCCCTGCCTTGAGTAGCAGGGATATCCCCAAGTAAGTACCTACAGACTGAATAGCTACTCTAGCACTGGGTGAAGACCTTCACCCTAGTGAGACAGACAGAAGTTTAGAATCGTATCACTAGCCAAAATAGTATGATTATAATACCATCTAGAGACTCATGTATCGTGCAGTTTAGTATCAGCCCTCGTAGCTCAGGGACTGCTTTCACAAACACTATCCCAACCTCTAACAGCCCAACGTGAAGACAGACACATTTACTCGGGGAGAGCAAAGGGCAGTAACCACGTGACTTTACCTTGGACTTAATCACCAGACTGGTGACCTGGAGCAGCCCCCACCACTCTGCCTATCTGCAGGTAAAGTCTCTCGAAGAACCCTCAGATGAAGACACGGGTCATCAGCATATCAGTTTTCTATTTGAGATAGCAACGCCTGTGGCCAATTATAGCAGCTTGGGACACAAATCCGTCTCAGCAGGAGGAAGACCAGGTTGGACTGGTCTTGGTAGGCTATCACCTCAGGGAGTGACACAGCACTGATAGCTACCCTTGTGACATAGGAACCTGGGCTGCTCCCTCTATTGTGATACTGCCAAGAGCTAGGCATTCTCCAACAGTGCTTACAACAAGCTGGTGATTAAGAGCAGAGCATCGTAGCCCCAGGAAGAGCCTTCTAGTACCCACTTGCTGGGATGGACTACCTTTTTTTTAGTTCTACACCAGTTCCTGCTGAGTAATACGCTCACTGGTTATTTCTAACAAGTCTGGACTTGGATCACCCTCTAGTGCTAACACTAACAAACTCACAGAAAGCCTGGATTTAGGGTACCACCTGCAGGGGAAATAGTGAAAGCAAAAGAGCAGGCTACTTAGGTTTTCTGGAAATGCAGGCATACCCGAAAGCTGACTACAGAGGCCAGAGTGAATACTTAACAACTAAGTCTGTGTCCTGATGTGCTACACGAGTAGCATCGGGAAAATTCAAAGGAAATTGGGATCAGTGGACACATTGGTCATCTCAGCTACTTGGGAGGTTAACACAAGAAGATTGTGAATTTGAGGCCAGCCTGGGCAGTATGGCTGGCCCTTGTCATAGAACAAAGCAAACAAGGAATCAAAACTTTTGGGGGGGGGGTATGGCTTCATTTAACACTCAGAATATATGTACCAGATACAGACATATGGACAAACTCTTGGAGGTGTGGCGAGCTGACAGGTACTTCCACATGAGGTACTGCATGTTGACAGAGGGCTGGGGATGTCATCTGGAATAAGACTCTGAATGAGCATCAGTCCATCCCAAGGCTCTGGGAACAGGCACCGTGCCAGTTTTCAGTCAGCTGTGGAGAGGGTGCCAAGGAAGGGAGGTGTGGTTCTAACCTGAGTAGCAACCTCCACGCAAGTTCCAAGGGACCGGGAATGAGTCCCATGCTGGTCTTAAGGGACTGGGAGGTGGGGTGCCAGTGTATAATTGCTGTGCTGTAATCTAGGGGTCAGGCTCCTCTTGGGTCCTGGAGCATTGGGAATCTATGAATAACTTGTAATTCCCCTTCTCACGTTTATCTAAGTGGGTTAGACATTTTATATTATCAGAATTTTGGGGGCATTGGTTTTCCCTCTGTCTAGTGTCTTCCCTTTCTTTCCCCTTTATCCCATTCTCCCTGCTTGTCCCTCCTCATTTCATGCGACCTCCCCCACACTCTATTTCCCTCACTGCTCCTTCCCTCGTCTCATTTGTTCTTATTTCCACATTAATGCTAATTATTTTTTAACTTCCACATGAGTCTGCCATTTTGTGTTGTGTGATCGTCGCTGATATCTTTGCGGGTTTCGATAGGTTTTAAGTGTATTTCTTTATCTTCTAGGGTGCAGTTGCTGCTGCCACAGCAGTTTGTTTCATTCTCTCCGAGGGGTGCCAGGGACTGAGCCCCCAAGCGTTGACCGCTTAATAGGAAGATCCACAAATAAAACTAGAAGGTATGCAACTCAGAAGACAGGCAAACCATAACACAGGCACTTAAGAGCCATGAAAATGCAAAGCACAAGATTTACCTATTAATCCAGATTCATATAAATATTGCAGAGAAATGGAAGATCCTCCGAAAAGGAAAAGCGCAGGCTAGAGAGATGGATAGGCCATAACGAGTACTGGATGATCTTCCAATGGATTGAGGTTCAATTCCCAGCACCCACATGATAGCTAACGACCATCTGTAACTCCGGTTCCAACGAATCTGATGCTCTCTTCTGACTCCAAAGTTGCCTGTCACGCACATGGCACACGGCCGTATGCACAGACGATATACCCATACATAGATAAAGAAATGGTACATCTAAATATGTAGTACTATTAAGCCGTAGAAGTGAAATTCTGTCATCTAAGACACGAATATAATCAGACGGCCTTACATGAGAGAGATACGCGCTGCGTACAGGACAACATAAAAAGTTGGCGCCGTAGAAGCTGGAAACAGAAAGGGACTACTTGAGCCTTTGGTGGCATACGTTTAAATTATCGCTGTGACCGGAAGCACGGCAATATGTAAATTAGGAAGGAAAGATGGGTTGGTCTGCTTATTTTTGTTTGGTTGGTAGTTTGAGGTTCCACGGGCAGGCAAGGCCTCGCGGCAGGAGCATGAGAGAGCTGGTTACCTCCTCTCCAAGGTCAGGAAGCGGAGGCTGATAAAGGCGGTCCTCATCTGCGTCCTTCCTTCTTTTCTGTTTTTATAAAGTCTAAGTCCCAGACTGTGTGATGGGGCTGCTTATGCGGTGAAGGAGTCATCCTTTCTCAATGAAGCATCTCTGGGGACATTCTCACAGATAGACCCAGCAGTGTGCCCTAGAACATTCTGGATTCAATCGATGTGGCAATAAGATGAACAGGGGAGAAAGAATGGGTAGGGAGAGTGACGTCACTGGGTACCGAATTACAGCTAGACAGGCGCAAGGCATTCTGGCGTGTCATTGAGGAGTATCTAATTCAAAAAAAGTCAGAAGAAAGGGTTTTCAAAATTCTCACCATAAATAAAGCATAAATATTTAAGGATATATATATATATATCCTGATGTAAACATTAGTTCATTACACATCTACAAAGCCATCAGGTAGCACCCCACAAATAAGTACAAATTTTATATTCTGTTTTTTATTGAGAATAAAATGAATTTTAAAACACCATCAGACAAAAATAGGTAAAGTCATAAGGTTGTATCTAAAAGGTTGAGAAAGTCGCCTAGGATGAGAATGCCACTGTGTGTCAGAGCCAACCACATTCTGAAATCAGGTCTGTAAGATACTAAAGACTTCCCGTTGTTTTTAAAACATCACTCTTAATACACTGTGTATGAGCCTTCTCCAGCTCTGCCAACACTTACAATATTTTCCTCACACTTTTGCAAGGCTATTCAGTAAGATTGATAACATTGAGGCATCAGTTACAACTTTCCCATATTTTTCTCCCATCCTACCACACCTCTGAGGTATGGGATGTCCCTGGCGTCTCTTATAGTTCCTCTGCCACTTGCTTTACCCCCTTAACACCGTGTTTGTAAGATTTATCTCTGTTTATTTGTGGAGTACATCTATTTTAAGGCGGATATAGCTTTCTATTATTTGAAGACTCTACTGTAGTCCTCTTATTTGTTTTTGTGCTAATGAAAATTCAGGCTATCTAAATGTTGACCATGTACGGGGTCTCTTCGATACACACCAAGGCCAGGAAGGAATGAGTCTCTTAAGCCTTACTGAATACATTCAGAGGGCTTTCTAAACTGGTCGGATTCTGTTCATCAGAAGATTTAGCTCCGTGTCCTTAACAGTGTTTAGTACATTCTTTTCATAGTCAGGATAAGCCCAATGTCCAGACTTATAATGAAGAATTCTTATGAACACGTCTGCCATCCATTGACGCTTCAGACACCCTCCTTATTTATCAAAAGTACTAGTTGGAAGCTGCCAGTCCAAAGAAGCCCTTGCACACAAGCTCGGGTTGCTTACCACGAGAAAGCAACCAAAGAAGAATAAATGAAAAATAAGCTATCGCACAGAAAACTAGTTAACTGCATCATACAGGTTCTGAGAGACACCGCACATCGTCTATTAGTTGACCCACTAATAACACAACCCCTTCCATAACCAACATTTTCGGAAACAAAATTGTATTGCTGCCATGTAGAAATATTCTGTTCCACATTGACTTCTAGAAATGTACATAAATGATCTTTGGGATAAGCCTGAATGCTGCACATATCCTGACTATACAAAAAAGAACACCAGTTTAAAAAGTAACTCTGCCACCTGAAATTACAAAACTATGGATATCTAATCAGAGCTCATTATTTACAAGGTATCTGCCTCTCTATGCCCTTCAAAGCCTCTGTCCCCTTCACTGTGGCCCCATCTCTAGATGACATCCTGCTGAAGTTCTTTGGAGGTGGCTTTTCTTCATTGTCGTTTCACTCTTTGCCAAGTCCGAGAATGAGACTTTAACGCTCTGTCACTCCTCCCTTTACTTCAGTTAGCTCTGACAACTCCAGGTCTTTCTGCCTTTGTCTCATGGGACTGTTTGCCTTAATTAGGGCTTAATTGCTATGGCAATGGCAACTCTTATAAAGGAAAATATTTAACTGCAGATGGATTCCTGTTTCAGAGGTTTAGTTCACTATTTTCATGGTGGAAAGAATGGTGGCGTGCAGGCAGACATTGTGTTGGAAAAGTAGCTGAGGGTTCTAAATCTGCAGGCAGCAGTAAGCAAGAGAGAGCCTGGGCCTGGCTTGAGCATTTGAAACCTCAAAGTCTGCCCCCAGTGACACCCTCCTCCAATAAGACCACAACCCCACTCCAACAAGGCCACACCTCTTACCCACAAAGCCACACCCACTTCAATGAGACCACACCCACTCCAACTAGGCCACACTTCCTATCCCAATAAGGGGTGCATTTATATTCAAACCACCACAATTTTCTTATTCAAGACAGCACTATTGTGGCTCTTACTCTCCATCTGCTTCTTTAAAAATTGGCTTATACAAGGCTTGATATTGAAACTCACTGCTGACAATTCCTTTAAAGCCAGAACTAGTTTTTGGTTTTTTTGGTTTTGTTCACTTGCTAAATGGAGATGATTAGCGTCGGTGTCATGTTCCAACCTGCCTGACACTCAATCTGCAAGCTTTCAGAGCATCAGTTCCCACTCGTCGACCTCCACCTACCTGAATGTTAAACAATTGTTTTCATCTTCAGTTTTTGAAGGTTTCTGAGAGGGTCAGACAGGAGGGGAAAAAACTGTGGAGAAAGAATGAAAACCTGGAGTGGATTGACTTTGTCAACCTGGATCAGACTTCAGGGAATCTGATGTCAGGCAATCCCTTGTCCGAGTATTTAAGACACAGTACAATTTGGGAAAAGGTTTCCAGGCAGCAATCAGTCCAATCTGTCGAATTCTAGGTGTACAATAAAACCTAAGGTATGACTACACAGAAACTCCTTTACAGAGTACATGTGACCATGAGGGTGTGTCCTACAGCACGGAGGTCAGCAGGCCATAAATAAAGTGCATGTGACATCTCCCTTAACGATAAGGAAAGATCTAGGGAGGGAAGAACCTGGGATAATCGTTCTGGGGCATTTGGGTGAGGTCTGCCTCTACAGATAGCAAAACGGTCACCAGGTCCTTAAAAATCCACCCTCAGCTTTCTGAATGGAATGCAGGGATTTGATTTTGTCTCCTCCATTGAGGAGAAACCCCTGAGTGATTTTAATTTTGACATAATCTATTAATCTTTTCTTCAGTGTTTGCACTTTATGTGCTTTATTAAAAAAAAAAAAAAAGAAGAAGCATTTTTTTGGTTCAAGATCCAAGATGCCCGGTCCCACTTTGCTCTGACTTTCAGTTTTGCTTTCCACATCGGGCCTGTAGCCTGTCTGGAACACATGTTTCAGTTTGATGTGAAATCTGAACCTCGTTTTAGTCTATCCCGCAGGAATATCCAACTGCTCATGTTTTGGCCACTGATTCCGGATGAGGAAAAGGAATGACTCACAACCCCAGCCAACTACCAGGACAATTACCAGAATTTGGGAGAAATGATTACTAAGCTCCCAGCAACTGCGAGGTGGCCCTGCCAGAGGGCAGCTTGTTCCATACAGAGCAGGGAACTCAGCAAATTACCATGAAAGGAGGAGTAGTGTTAATTTTCTGCACTGTGGCTACCCTTGTCCAAAACTCAAGGGCTACTGGCACTTCACAAGTACCCCCGAGAGATGTGCTCTTGCCTCTGCCTGTTTTGTCCTGTCCATGGTCTCACCTTAGCTAATATCACTAATTGAGGTGTGCCTGTCTTGCTCACCATGGACTCCTCAAGGGCCCCTTATGCTGTCCAGTAAATATTTCTCGTATGAATATTAAATGCACCAGTTACTTTGTACTATATCTACCTGGGAATAGCAGTGCTCAGAAGACAGGTAGGAAGTATGTTTGGTTTTCTTGTTACTGACACAAAATTCCTGACAAAAGGGACTTAATGGTGGAAGGAGTTATTCTGGCTTGGAGTTTGATGGTAGGGTACACTGGGATGGGAGGGGGCATGGAGCCAGGAACTTGAGCAGCTATTCACATTGTACTGCAGTCAAGAAGTAGGGAAGGCTGGGCTGGAGAGATGGCTCAGTGGTTAAGAGCACTGACTGCTCTTCCAGAGGTCCTGAGTTCAAATCCCAGGAGCTGTGGCTCACAACCATCTGTAATGAGATCTGATGCCCTCTTCTGGTGTGTCTGAAGACAGCTACAGCATACTTATATATAATGAATAAATATTTTTTTTTTTTAAAAAGTAGGGAGGGATGAAGAGGGTGGTTCAGCCAGCTTCCCTTTTATTCAGCTCATAATAAATTTTCCTACCTCAACTAACCTGATCTAGAAAATCCGTCAGAGACCTGCCTCCTTGGTGATTCTGGATGCCATCAGGTTAAGGGTCAGGATCACATTGGATTTTAAGCCTGTTCCACAGGCTGTCTTCCTGGCCGCAGATCTGTCTTCTTGGTGCTCCAGCCATATGTGCTCATCCACACCTTCAGCTGTCAGTCAGATTTCCAAGCCTCTCAGCCAACAACCAGTCAATGTGCTGATGCATGTTGCCCACCCCACAGCAGATAAATTGTCAGACAGAGTCTTCAAAGCCACTTATGCCTTTCAGGAGGTCCGTGTTTGCAACCAAGGCTTGCCAGAGGCTTGAAACTGGCAGATTTCCAGCGGATTCCCAAGGTATGAGATCTGTTAGAAGGGTCGCTCTTCTTGCTGGTACATTTGCATATAGGAAAGTCAGTGCACGCATGCGGGCGCATGCGCGCGGGTGTGGAGGGGTAGGGGTGAGGGTGGGGGTGGGAGGTCAGGCTGGTGAGGGCTTCCAGTAGAATTTGGGCAGTGACTGTGATCTGGAAGAAGGGTGGGTTGAACTGGTACAATTTTAGGATGGCCAGGTTGGCCTCCAGATCATAGGCACTCCCCCTGTGTCTCCACATAGGGTAGCTAAGGTGTACCCCAGGGTAGCTGAGTTCTCAGGATTGTACCTATCGATAACCCTCGAGCAACTTGCCCATGTTCACTCTCGTCCGCTCAAGCATCGCCATGGTTATTGTCACCGTCTGCAGCCCCGCTGGGGCCCTCCCACCAACTTTCTAATCATCTTGGTTCTTCCCAAGTCCCTCGTCATTCAGCCATTCACTGTAGCCCACCGTGAACAATTGCACATCTGACCATTTCTTTTTCTTTTTTTTCAAACGAAACGTATGACCCCTCATAGTGGCCAGTGTTCTGCCCACTCTAAAGATTTCCCTCTACTCATGTCTTTCAGGTTTGTCCCAGAAAGGGGTTGTAAGGCTACAGCTGCCCACTCCTGAGCAGTGCCTGCATAACGTTCAGAACCATCAGAAAACTAGGATGTAGCCTTCTCTTCCTCAGCCAACTTGTCATAGGACACACAGCCCATGTGGCCATAGGAGCTTGGCAGCGGCTGGCACTGTAACAGAAGTAGGAACCATAGGGATTTGGGTAATTTCTTCATGTAACTTGTTTGTATCTTCAGGACCTACTCAGGCCCAATTAAGTATACACCATTTCCACTTGGTGATAGATTGCTGCTGTGCTTGTCCTACCTTGTGATTTGGCAGATCAGATAACACCCATCTTGTGATAGGCCCCGTGATCACTTCTTGTCCCATTGTCCAAAGTTCAGTTTCCACTAAGGCTTAACAGCAGGCCAAGAGCTGTCTCTCAAAGGGAGAAGAGTTGTCTGCAGATGATGGTGGAAACTTATTCCAAAACCCCAAACATCTTTTCTGTGATTCCCTTCTAGGGGTTTGCCAAAGGCTGCAAACATCCCCTTCTGCCTCTGGCACCTCACGTACCACAGGTGTGCTGGGTCATGCAGTTCAAGTGTTAGAGCAGCCTGTACAGCAGCGCGGACAGGTTGGAGAGCCTTCTCCTGTTCCAAGTCTCTCTCAAAGCTAGCATCTTTTCAAGACACTTGGTATATAGATCAGAGTAACAACTAAATGAGGGATTCTCTCCAAAGTCCAGTTAGGTAGGCTGAGTAAACACTGTACTTCTTTCTCGGTGGTGGCAGGGGCCAAGTGCAACCATTTATCTCTCACCTCAGAAGAATTGCCCTACAGCTCTGGAGTCTTGAGAATGTCACTGAAGGCCCTTGAATTTGTACTGGGTTGATTTCCTGTCCTCTGTGTACATATGTTAACAACAAGTCCAAAGGGGTTGCTACCTCCTGCTCACGTGGTGAAACCCACATGCTGTCAAGATGGTGAATCGATGTGATATTTTGTGAAAGATACAATCAAGATTCCTTCTAACCAAGTTATGACACAGGGCAGGAGAATTAGTAGAGCCCTGAGGTGAAACTGTAAAGGTATACTGCTGGCCTTGCCAACTGAAAGCAATTTGTTTTTGTTGTTCTACAGGGACAGGTACTGAGAAAAGGCATTTATTAGATCAATAGCTTAATACCATGTACCAAAAGATGTGTTAATCTGCTTAAGTAAGGACGCCACATCTGGTACAGCAGCTGCAATTGGAGTTACTACCTGATTTAGTTTTTGACAGGCAACCATTATTCCCCACAACTTCTGCACTGTCCATATAGGACAGTTAGAGGACAGCATGTTGGGAGCCATTATCCCTGCATCTTTCAAGATCTTGGTGGCTCTAATTTCTGCAATTCCTCTAGGGATGTGATACTGTTTTTGATTCACACACAAATTTTCTTGTCCGAGGCAACTCTAAGGCTTCCAGTTACCCTTTCCAACCATAATAGCCCTCAACCCACAGATCAGGAAACCAATGAGAGAATTCTCATTCCAACTTCTAAGTAAAACTACCCCAATTATTCATTCTGTGACTGGATAAATAACCACAGGATGAGTTCAGGGACCCATTGAATCACTGTGAGTCATTCATATATTTTAATATATGAATATAATATATATATGAAAATCCCTTCATAAACACTAAGCCAAGGGGGCATTGCCAACTCCCTTTCAGTTGGCCATCTTTGGTTATGATTTATTAGAATGGCTTACAAGCTGTGGCCCAGCTACTCCAACAACAGAATCTGTCTACTAACAGAAATTCCAAGAATCCAGTAGTTTTTCTGTCCACAGGGCTCAGTGTTGTAGCTGGTCTTCACTATATGCCAGGATTCCAAAGAAGAAACTTCTAACGCCAGCGAAGGAATGGACTTGCAGGCAAGAGTGAGAGCAAGCAGGCAAAGAGAGCAAACTTCCTTCTTCAGTGACCTTTATCTAGGGCCACTAGAAGGTGTGGCCCAGATTAAAGTTGTACATTCCCACCTCAAAAGATACAGATTAAACATGGGTCTCCAATCACAGAAAAACACTCATGGTATGCACTCACTGATAAGTGGCTATTAGCCCAAAGGCTTGAATTACCCTAGATGCCTAGAACACATGAAACTCAAGACAGATGATCAAAATGTGAATGCTTCACTCTTTCTTTAAAAGGGGAACAAGAATACCCTTAGCAGGGAATAGAGAGGCAAAGATTAAAACAGAGACAGAAGGAACACCCATTCAGAGCCTGCCCCACATGTGGCCCATACATATACAGCCACCCAATTAGACAAGATGGATGAAGCAAAGAAGTGCAGGCTGACAGGAACCGGATGTAGATCTCTCCTGAGAGACACAGCCAGAATACAGCAAATACAGAGGCGAATGCCAGCAGCAAACCACTGAACTGAGATCAGGGCCCCCGTTGAAGGAATCAGAGAAAGGACTGGAAGAGCTTTAAGGGGCTTGAGACCCCATATGAACAACAATGCCAGCCAACCAGAGCTTCCAGGGACTAAGCCATTACCCAAAGACTATACATGGACTGACCCTGGGCTCCAACCTCATAGGTAGCAATGAATATCCTAGTAAGAGCACCAGTGGAAGGGGAAGCCCTGGGTCCTGCCAAGACTGAACCCCCAGTGAATGTGATTGTTGGGGGGAGGGCAGTAATGGGGGGAGGATGGGGAGGGGAAGGGGAGGGGCTAGGGGGATGTTGGCCCAGAAACCAGGAAAGGGAATAACAATCGAAATGTAAATAATAAATACTCAAATTAATAAAGAAAAAAAGAAAAAAAAAAGAAAAGTGGGTCTCCACACTTCAAACGATCGAATAGGGAAACCCCTTTACAGGTGCATCTAGTCACTAGGGTTCTGGTTAATTGCAGATGTAGTCAGGTTGATGACAAAGAACAGCCATCACCGAGGGAAGCAGCTTGGGGAAGAGTCAGGAAAGGAGTGGCACAGGGGTAAAACTATCTAAATACACTGTATGCACATGTGAAATCCTCAAGGAATGAACAACATCATTAATTTGCAGAAACATTGACTATTGTAAGAAGGTATTTGTGGCCACACTGCTTTTGCTAGAACGGAGAGTAACACATCAATAACATCTCCAAACAGGGGTAAAAATATCTGCGAGATACTTTCCTTTCCCTTGTTCAGTGATCAAGTGTTTAGCATGCAGAGGTCTGGGGTGGGCGTCAAAGTTTCTGTTGGGAAATTCTCACCAATGACTGCGAGAAACTTAGCATCAAGAGAAGGTGCTGGCAATTTTGCCAAGTCAATTCTACCAGAGATTCTTAAAACAATAATGCCTGTTTTATAAGACACCTGACACCTGATCGGGAACTTAAGCTCTATTTCTCCACTGTAGCTGCTGTCGTTATTATTCATTACCAGGCACTTATAGAGAAGAACAGAAAAGACGGTTCTTACTTAACTGCTAAGCACATTTAAAATGGTTGTTGAGGTGCAGTAGTGAGGAGAGCCCAGTTACAGATGAAGGGTAGGGAATCTAACGGGAAAGTGGGCTTTCAGGGGAGAATCCTATAAAGGGAAGTGGGTATTTCTTGTAGGCAAGGAGAAATTTAAGTATGCCCGGTGTAAGAAGATCTCTGTGAGAAGGAAATGGCAAACTATACGAGAACTGGAACACAATGACTTTAGGAAGCGTCCAAAACAGTGGTAGCAAATGCAGTGGGTGGTCAGATGAAGGAGTGACCTCAGAAGACAGACAGCAACCTCTTAGAGAGGTCAGGCCACCACGGATGTAAGGTTGACTAAATGCCTGTTGGGCTTGCCCCACAAAGACAGAAGCCTAGACACCAGGAGCAAGGATATGCTCAAACCCAGGGCAAACAGACCCGTATGAGTTTATGGTTCTGGATCCTTAATGGAGTTTTCTTTTTTTTTTTTTTTCTCCTTTTCATTTACATCATCTGCAAAATGGAGATAAAATAAGAGCAGAGGGGTGGGTGGGTTTATAGAACGTATACACTGTATAGAATCATGGTTTATCACTTCGTGCAGCTCCGGCCCTCTGCTCTGGGTTAGGCAGGTGGTAAATCACCTCCTCCCAACTCCACCGTTGTTTTTATGAGATTACCAACAATTTTTAATGCACTGCATAGATAAAGCCTATGGTTGTTCTTAGAAGGCAAACTAAGAGAGAATCTTAAGGACATGTAGAAGAAGCAGCGGTAATGACGTTAAAAAGAAGGTGGCAGAGTGGGACGAGGGGAGATGTGAGAATCTACCGCGGCTA
This sequence comes from Rattus rattus, assembly GCF_011064425.1. Classification (NCBI taxonomy): domain Eukaryota; kingdom Metazoa; phylum Chordata; class Mammalia; order Rodentia; family Muridae; genus Rattus; species Rattus rattus. The sequence continues at coordinate 140,894,752 of NC_046159.1, read as the reverse complement.
GTATTGGAATCCTAGTTCTGAAACTTCCCTCTCTCAGCTACTTTCTGATGGTTCTCTATCGTTTAAGAATTAGGTTCATAGTGTGAAGTAACACATACACCGCACACAGCGTACCACTGAAATCAAAATGGTCCCAAAGTAGCTAGTAACATGAAGTCATGCAGAGCATTCTTAGTTCTTCCATAAATAGTCACTCAAAGAACGCAAACTACTGCATACAAAGCAGAGATTATTAATGTACGTTAAGAAACCTTCACTAGGTGCTAGCTGAGTGAATTTATCGTTTTATATAAAAAGATTTTGAGGAGCAGAATTAGCAGTACAGGAGCCCGCATACCACGTGGGCTCGCACATGCGTGGTAGGCTGACAATATCGTAAATGCAACTGTCCACCGATGATGTGGCTGTGCGCTTGGGCACTTGCATCCCATAGATACAGTATTAGCTTTTATCCTCAGTATGGCCAGAAGGAAAGCTTCATCTTAGGTTTCATAGCCCGCTACTCCTTTAATCGGAAAAGGGGAAGCTGACACCATCACTTCCGCTTGTAGCTGTGTCTTATACCTATTATAAAAGTCTTGCATGGGGTTCTTCTGCTGGAAGCGAAAGTTGATTTCCTTTAAAGTGAAAAACAGAAATTCATAACTATTCTGAACACGAAGATGATCCATGATTTTCTTATTCAAGAGATATTTACAATAAGCTTAGTTATAGTCTTTTATTCCGTTGTCAGGATTGAATTCCACAGCAGATTAATGGCTTCAATCTGGATGCTTCACCCTCACCACCTGTATAATAAGTCTCAGAAAGAGACCAGAATAATGTTAATTCATTTTCCTCAACTTTTAGGAAACTCACAAGCCTGTTCTGAAATCTGTTTTTCAACTCCAGTTAGTAGTGTAACTTGCACTTCTGGAAATAATCTTAGTGTGTGAAAGTGGGGTATGCTATTTCTTGGCAAATTAATGAATCAAATCACTCTCCACACAGCCATTGTTAATATCACAGAGAGAAATATGCTTGGGTTTACTCTTGGCTTGGACACTGATTTAGGGATTTTCTCCCAACAGAGTCAGGGTACCTGATTGTCTACTTTTAATCAACACACAATTGCTTTGCTTCCTTCCGTTTTTATTTCCTAAAATGGAAATCTTTGGGACTGGTTTAAGTTTTTAATTACATAAAACAGTTTGTGTTTCTCATCCAGTACTGGATTTTGTTAACAGTTTACACCAACTAGACTTCAGTGTTATTCCATGTGCTTTTTACTTCATTTTAATATATTCAGTCTCTGACTCAAGATACAACTTGAATCTGCCTAGCAAACTTGTTTATAACTTCTACTCTTGGGGCTGGAGAGATGGTTCAGTGGTTAAGAACACTCACTGCTCTTCCAGAGGTCCTGAGTTCAATTCCCAGCAACCACATGGTGGCTCACAACCAACTGTCATGGGATCTGATGCCCTCTTCTGGTGTCTCTGAAGACAGCTACAGTGTACTCGTATAAATAAAGTAAATAACTCTTAAAAAAAAATAACTTCTGCTCTTTTGGATGAGGAGAAATTTGTGCTTCAATCAATGTATTTTTCAATGCCTGTTAGCTTCTCCTTGCTTAAATTACTAGCTGAGAATTCACCCCCTTTTACCTTTGACATCAAAATAGCATCATGGCCCCTCCTTCCCTATTGGGTGTTGCATTTGGTATAATGACTTCCAGAATGTACAGAAAGCATTCAGTAATAGTGCCAGGGAAACTTCAGGATAGCAATTATGGCCTCTGAAGAACTTTCAAACTTCAACCTGTGTTTCAATAAGGCCTTATTAAGAAAATACTTCTTACATCATTGTTACAAATGAAGTAAAATTTCCTAAGATGTAAAATAAGGCTAAATTCCTTGGTTTAGGTTTTCAGTGAAGGAAGGGAGACGTTTGGTGGTTTCTTCACATTTTATTTTTCACGTGTGTGGGTGCCATAGAATGTGTGTAGACAACAGAGGACAACTGGCAAGGGTAGGTTATCTCCCACCATGTGGAAATCCAGGGATCGAACTCCAGTCATCAGGGAGCAAATACTTTTACCTACTGAGCCATCTTGCAAGCATTGGAGTTGTGACTGTTAATTCTACATAGTAAAGGCTGATGAATTAATGACATAGAATATATATATATATATATATATATATATATATATATATATATATAAAGTAAAATTAGGAGATAAAAGATCCAGTGTAATCTGGGAGGTGGTGGTGAACACCTTTGATCCCAGCACTTGGGAGACAGAGGCAGATGGATCTCTGAGTTCAAGGCCAGCCTGGTCTATAAAGTAAGTTCCAGGACAGCCACCTCTGCCCAGAGAAATCCTGTCTTAAAAATCTAAAAAAAAATAATAATAAAATAAAATCAAGAGTGAGCTAAAAACCTTAATATGATTGGGACTGGAAGGTGCCTAGGTGATATATGAGACCATAAACTTGGCAGTACACAGCTAAGTCCCAACTGAAATGAGGTTTTGTTCTCCCCTCCTAATTCCACTCAACTTACTTGGCCATGGTTGACTACAGAATTCTTACCCTGATCTGATCACAACACACATAGACATGTATTGAAGTGTCACAAGATACCCTACAAATACATACAAATTAAGGATTAACATAGGAGCTAAAGGGTCTGGGGTATCTAGAAATAGAACCATTGCACTGCTGGTGAGGAAGGCTAGTGAGTAAGACTGGTGAGGGAGGCTGGAGAGGGAGGCTAGACAATCAATTTTAAAATTAACCAGAATGATACAACCGCTGAGACGTGGAATCTATTGTCCTAAACTCATCATCCATTTAACGTTGGAGATTCTTCTGTGGTGGAAGCCGCCATTGGGTCTGACAATTCTCTGGACTACCTCATGAACATCCTCTTATTCTTTGCCTTGCCAAAATGGCTGTTCCTTTCTCCCATGTCCGCTCTTCCTCTCTCGGACCCAAAAACCCAACCTCCTTGTCTTCACCCAGCAATTGGCTTCTTGTCATCTTTATTAGCCAATCAAATAATTAGGTGAAATCCTCCTACAGTCAGGGATAAAGAATGTAAAGAAAGAAAAGCATTCGGAGACAAGACTAGTGGTCCACCAAGGGTCACACTTTGCAAGCTTTCCTTGGTGAACTCTACATTAAATCCAGGGGGTATGATATAAGCTCACATAGGTCACCCATGACTATAGTCAATCTGATAAGGATTTGTTCCAGTTTGATCTTTGCACTGTGAAAAACACTAGGAACAAAAGCATCTCAGGGAGGAAAGGGTTGATTTGTCTTACAATTAGAGTCCATTATCAAAGGAAGTCAGGGAAGGAGGTCAGAGGAGGACCTGGAGATAGAAGCCCAAGCAGTCTGGTCAGTCTCTATGTCAACCGTAGACACAATTCAATAAAATGAAGTCATAGTGGAATAGGTTGGGCCTTTAATTAACTGATCAATGTCTTTACTAAATGTCTGTGAAAAGACACCACACACATACACACACACACACACACACAAACACGGAGTAGACCATCTGGACCTCTGAATCTGAAAGAGGAATTTATTTTCTGGATGATGTTATAAAGGCCAAGAAACACTGAAGATTTCCAGCAAACCCTGGGAAGTTGGGAGATAGCAAGGAGCCTGTTCCCCTGCAGAATCATCAGAAGGGACCAAGTGCTGAGACACCAAGATCTTGGATGTGAAGCCTTCAGGATTTGATCTGCTATATTTCACTTGGTAAAGCTGCCCGTTTGTGGGACTTTGCAATGCCAGCCCTAGCACACCAATACACTTTAACAGCCATAGACTGCTTTCCTCATCGATGTTAGAAACAGCCTTAGTGTATTTGTCCCTGCCTTCTTCAGGTAGCCTAGGGCCTCACCAAAGTAAGATGATCGGCAAGGCCTGTCAACAGCTCTGTTGCCTGAGTCTCTTACAATGCTCTCTGTTCTCACATAGCACTGAGGACTCCAGTGGATCCTTGGTCCTAACATGTCTCCTTTTGGGTGGGACATGTAGCGAAAAGAGGATCTGGATAACATGTTTCCCTAATGCATGCATGAGATAGGGGAGGAGCCGGGGGTGGGGAGGGAGGGAGGATATGAGTGTGTGCATTTGTGTGCTTGTGCGTGTACTGCTTTGCTTCCTTTTAAAGAACTAGAAGTGATTTATGAAAATGGAAATTATGAACTATCTAATCAACACTGTCATTTCAACTCTGGTTATGGAGCCACAGTTTGGTTGGGTGGAGTAGAAAAGAAGGAAAGGAAACTGTAGCCAAACTTCTTAAAGAACACAAACACAAAATTCTCAATAAAATGCTCGCAAATGGGATTTAAGAGTATGTTTTAGTTAGGGCTTTTATCGCTATGATGAAGCACCCTGACAAAAATCAGCTTGGGGAGGAAAGGGTTTATTTAGCTTATAGATTATTAGTCCATCGCCAAGGAAAGCTGAGGGGGGAACTAGACGAAGCCATGACTTGCCCATAATGGCCAGCTCACCCTGCTTTCTTTCAGGACCCAGGAGCACTGGCCTAGGGATGCCACACCCATTGTGTTCTGAGCCTTTCGACATCAAACTTTTATCAAGAAAATGTCACCCAGGCTTGTCTAAAGGCATTTTTCACCTGAGGTTTTTCTCAAGCTGACACAACACTAGCCAGCGGAGAATACACTTGGAGATAGCATCACCGTGATCAAACTCTTCATTCAGAAGCGCAGATATAACTAACTCATGAAAGCCAGTAAATGCAGTAGATCCACAAGCCGGAGGACAGAAGTCACCTGATCATCTCAATCTATGTAGAGAAGCCTTTGACAGAATCCAACATCCATTTGTGGGAAAAATATGAATTCTGGATTTAAAAATATCTACAAATATATAAAAGAGGTTAATGGAAAAAAAATGCGGTCTCTTCATAGGGACACTTGCTAGCATGCAGTACCCATTTTGCACCAGAAGGTGTCACACTTCATTGCAGCCAACACTTGAGAGTCTGCGCCTTTTTTTTTTAATTATTTTTTCTCAAACAAAGCTCGAGTCTAAGTACACTGAAAGCAGAAGAAAGCCCTTCAGTGAACACATGTGAAATTTATGGGAGCTGACTAAAGATCGAGTAGAGACTGGGAAAAGGAAAAGAGCGCCTGACCACAAGCATAAGACCTGAGCAAAATCAAATCTGACAAACCAGGAGGCAGAGGGTCACAAAGTTCCACCCCTAGCTGAGAAGCGATTAGCAATTGATGACCACTGGAGAGGGAGATTCAAGTCATAGATGAAGCCCCAAGATTCTACCTGCGCTCCAGCCAAGGTTACTGGCACCACTGGGTGGTCTTGTAAGGTAACGATAACAGTTAAATAGGAAACAAAGTAACAGCAGAGGTAGAGTCGTGAAGTTAGGAAGGAATAACAAGAACATCTGTCCGTTCTTCCTTCTACCGTGTGGGGCCCGGGGATTGAACTCAGGGCGTATAGCTTGGTGGGGGGTGCCTTTATCCACCAATACATTTTTATTCCAAAATTTTTTATTGATTCTTTGGGACTTTCTTCTTGTACACCCTGATCACAGTCACACTCACCTCCAAGTCCTTCCATGCCTGCTCCCCCACCCTTGTGACTCCCCCTGCTAAATATAAAAAATTAAAGAATGCCAACCTTCCCCCCCCAAAAAAAACCCCAAGTTCAATTTGAGTTGCCTACTCACTGGAGCATGGTCTAACTCTCGGTGCCTACCCCCTAAAGAAAACTGAGTCCTTCTCTATCTGCACCTCTGCCAGAAGCCATCAGTTGGGAAGAGCCACACCTCGGCATCCTTATGGCAAGTTTTAAGAGTTCTTTTTGATAGCTTCCTGTCTAGGATGTTACTTTTCGGGATAGGGGTAGGGGTAGGTGTTATCCCCAAAGCCTCCTTCTCTCTCAATTGTGTGTCTGCAGGCATCGTTTTCAACACCAATGTGGTTTCCTTATTCTTTACTGTCAGCTGGAGTTCAAATCATGGGCGCCTCATGATTTCTGGTGACAGCATAGACCACGAAAACACACACACACACACACACACACACACACACACACACACACACACACACCCTCCACCCTTCACCCTCCCCATCCCCCATTGCACCCCTGATGCAGCCGGGCCTCAGACCCAGACAAGAACCTCAAAGCTTTGTTTGAGAACAAGACTTAGGACCAGAACTCCACACGGACTAGAATTGGGAACATGCATAGGAGCTAGAATACCCTGCTATCTCCAACTTGCAATTCTTCTATTCCAAATCCCTGTGTAGCAGAAAGTCATTTACCCATGCATTTCAGAATCTCTTTCGGTAAGCTTCGTTTACAGTGATGTCACAGTGTTCAAACCAGGATGCTCGGCCTGCTCCTTCTCCTATAGACTTTTTTTGTTGCTTAGATTTGTCCTCCAGCAGACATCATCCTTTTTGTCTAACATCTTTATTCCTCCAACCATGTGCTATCCTTTAAAAACAAATTGGCATAACACTTTTGCCTATGCTAGTCCTAGGTGATGATTCCTATCTCTTAAATATCTATATAACTTGTTTGTAGAATAAGGGAGCTATAGCATATATAATGCTTATTTCTCCTTGTGTCCTGGGATACTTATACGTATCTTTTATCTTTACATGAAATATTAGTCTACTGGCATCATTCACTGCTGTTTCACAAACATTTGAGTTCCTCATATGGATCAGATAAAATACATATTATATTATATATAATATGTAAATGGGGTCCAGGAACTGCCTCACAACCCACACAGACACCAGTCTCAATCAGACAGGGATAGTGTATTGAGCATATGTCACCCCAGGACTGGTCAGCAAGAGCCATGGTCCAGATTCAAGAACTGACTTGTGACCCCAAGTTAAGCTCCAACAGGGTTTTTAAGCCTCAAATCCACAAACATCTGAGCCAAGTTATTTCACCAACCAGGATTTAGGGATAGGGGATTTTTTTAAGAACATGTCTTATCCTTCTCCCATTGGTTGGGGTATTCAACTGTGGCGGGGGACTTGCCTTGTCCAACGTTCATGTCCTAACTTGCCAACCAGGAGATCGTGTACCCATGTACACGTCTCTTTCTGCTAAATAGGGTGTCAGTACCCAGGGAGGTCTTGGGAACTTAAATGTTACTGCACCACTACTGAAAATGGAAGCCTCATTCCAAATGGTTTGTTATATTGGTGTGGGTGTCTCTCTTATGTTGGGTCTATCCCAGGGGCAGCTTATACCATAAAAGCTAACACACTGGTGTAGGAAGTGCTGTTGGGTGGTTGATGCAAGTCCAAGCTTATCGTGGGTAACTATACACAGCAGTTCTATGGGCTTTAGTCGTGATTGGTTTCCTAGGGCACAGAACATAATAGAATATGTAATCAATTTTGGCATTAGAAAGTTTCCTAGTAACAGCAGAAACATGAGAAAGTTTCCTCCTAGTGGCAGGCTAGCCAGGTGACTGTTACCTAGGCCTTAACGTTTTATCTAGGACTTAACAATAAATTAGTTTGTACATGGAAATTAACATTTTAAAGATATTGCAAAATATAAAGTAAGATGATAGTGTAGGGCTGTTCATGTTTTTCCTAGGCCTTAACGTTTTATCTAGGACCTAACAATAAATTAGTTTGTACATGGAAATTAACATTTTAAAGATATTGCAAAATATAAAGTAAGATGATAGTGTAGGGCTGTTCATGTTTTTCCTAGATGATTTTATCAGGAAATATGAATATTCCTGGAAACTCTACATGATTCTCGGTATTCCCCACATCCCATATGTCTGGGTAGGTTAATGTGAGGTTCTGCTCATACTAGCAGAACACAAGAAAGGAAAATGCCTCATTCTGCTTGGAGGCAAGAAAGAGATTGTAGCCCCATGACTTGAAAGAAAAACCATGAGACAGAGCTGTTTGATCAGAGGCCGTGAGACCTGTATCACATTGTGTTTTTCACTGTGTTAAACTCCCTAAGATTTCCAGCTCTGCTAGCTCCTGAAACATGCTTCTTCTATCCTGAGAAATGCAGAATATTGGTTCTATTTGTATATGTTGATGAGAAAACAGATCATTAAAGCTGTTTAAACCATACTAACTTTTTTTGAGAATTTCTTACATGAGTACTTCAAACCTGCTTTCTCTAAACATACAATATAGCAGTTACCATACCCAACTGCATAATTTACTACCCAAGATTTTGCCCTCTCTCTCTCTCTCTCTCTCTCTCTCTCTCTCTCTCTCTCTCTCTCTCTCTCTCTCTCTCTCTGTCATATATACATATATGAAAAATTTCTAAAAGGTGGCAGGAAATGATGTTTTGCTTTCTTTCTGGTTAAATGCATTGTTGTGGGGAATGAACCTGTCAAAACTCTTTGAAAATATGAGGTGAACATCTGACACCAAAGAGAGTGCTTCAGGGAGCAGAGCCAGGTATGGTGACTTTGTCAGCAGGACTAATGTGAAAGCCAGAGTGAATTCAAATGGCAGGAACAAAATCAGGTGAATTTGACTGTGACAAAACCTCATTGAGATGATAATCTTCCTTTAGGGAAACACAGTACAGCAACACGGAAACCATTTAGAGAAGAAAGCATGCTTCTTTAACCTACTGCCTCTAGTGTATACCCCTGACAGAAAAACAGCTCTTTGACCTACTTATCTGCTTACAAAGATTAGCGGTCAAGAATCGGTTTGGGCAAACTAATGACAAACTGGCAGTCAGTGCCTCCGATGAACTTTGTAGCCAATGGATATCCACCAAAGTCATCAATATTATTATTGTAAAAGACTATGAAAGGTCTAATTGTTAATACATATTGAAACATCGATAGGTTCAGAGGAAGCTTCTGAAAAGAGAACGGTTGAGAAAGGAGGTCCGCTTTTTTATTTAGTGATGCTCTCTGCACTGAGGGGGAGGGGGGTCCCTACTGGCGAGGCGGATAGTTCTTATCTTTCATGTGCGTTTAGACTCTAGCGGCTCTGAGAAGGTTCGTAGCGTGTGTGGTGGGGAAAGGCAGAGATCCAATAGGAGTCTATAGGAGGAAAAGACTTATCTTCCTTCCGCATTGGTAGAGACTCATCAAAGACCAGATGTCCCCCAAAATGTCCCAGTCCCTTGGGGCCACCCTGATAAAGCTCCTTCCTTAACTCTATGCCAAAACTTGGGGAAAGTCTTGTGTTTGTATGACAAGCTGTTGCTTTGCCATGTACTGGAGAAAGAACAGAGGTAAAACTGAAGCTCCAGCAATGGTCGCTCCAGTTACTAAGTAGTGAGCTGTACTAAGAGATGCTAAGGAAACTTGACTTCCTTTCTAAAGAGCGTAAAAACCAAGACGGAGAGAGTGATTGCATCCAAAAGGGCTTAACTATTTTTAAAACTTACAACGTGGGAGCCATCGTAATTAGCAAATAATTTAAGATGTTCCCCCAAACCGAAATGTATTCTAATCACTCACAGAGCATCCATACAATTGGTCACGCAAGCCATCTTCGATTGCTGTAATTGCCTGTAAAAATAAGAACGTCTGTGAGATAAAATGCTCTGGCAGAGTCCGATCAAATATCCAGTCTGTTTCTAAAACACCATGGCCTGGGAATGAGAAACGTATTACAGACATGAGAAACAATCATTGGTTATAAGACACCACCAAGTGCGGGGAGGTTTCTCACACGGCAAATGTCACTGATCATGTGGGGAAAGATGATATGGAGGAGAAGGCAGCTCCTGAGTTAGTTTAAGCTTGTAGTGAAGAACCTGGGCTTGTTTTGAATATATTTTTGTGTCAGGCAGGACAGTGTGCGGATGCTCTAGTGACCTTCGTTGTTTTATGTAGGCCATAGACCTAAAGAATGGGGAGTGTGTTGGTCAGTTTTCTGTCTACCTGAGATGATCGGCTTTAAAGAACAAAGGTTTCAGGCCCAGTCTTGGAGGACTCAGTACATGGCCAATGACATCATAGGTCAATTACATCATAGTTTTGGGGCGTGTAGGGAGGCAGCACCCCATGACAGGAACATGGGCACAAGCCTGTGACCGTGAAGCAGCAGAAAAATCTACTGTTCAGGGTCACACTGGGTTCTGTCTCTTAAACGTTCATCACCTAATAATGTCATGATTGGGGACTGGCCCTTTAACACAGGGGCCCCTGGAAAACATTTTACATCTAGACGGTAGCAGTAAACACTAAAGGTATTTTCCCAAGAGACCTCAACCCTGCACAAAGAGCTGCAGGCAACTGAGTTAAGCTGGGAGTGGGGAGGTGTCCCTTCTCAGGGAATCAGTCTTCGGAGCGCCAATCGGTTGTCCAGTGGAACTGAGAAACGCATGCATTTGTTTCAACTCGGGGTCCCGTGAAACGAGATGCCGATAATTACTGGCAGGTTGTCCCAGGAGAGAGGACAGTCTGCACAGCAAAACACACACTACTAATTAAGGCAGTGGCCATCTAGATTGCTGCTAATTAACAGCTCAAGAGCCTGACTCAGAACCTGAAATTCTGGTTTGTGCTCAAAGATTATTTGGACCCAAAAAGGCTTGGTGGTACAGATCTGTACTCCAAGCTACACGGTAGCCAAGATAGGGGTGCCTGGGCTGCAGAGGGAGTTGGAGGACATTCTGGGCAATTTAGTGGGACCCTGTCTCCAAAAGAGGAAGAGAACTTGGGTTAGAACTCTGTCTGTCCAGTGCTTGCCTAGCATGTGTGAGAGGACCTAGGTTGGATTACCAGTGTCCTCCACCAGACAGCGAGGAACCACATTTACAAAGGGGACAGTTGTCCCCTTGCTTGCCAGGAATGTGACGAGGAACATGGAGATAGCTTTCTGTGGTTGTTTAATTTTGAGACTGTATTTTTTTTTTATTACATTTCTCTCTTCCGCTTCCTCCTTCATGTCCCCCCCCACACCCCTCCCCCTCGACTTGTTTCAAATTCCTGGCCTCTTTTTTCCCGCCTAAGTTGTTAATGCACACATGTATGTGCTTGTATGTATATACATATTCCCAGTGTAACCTGTTGAGTCCCTGTAGTGTTACTTGTGTGTTTTCAGGGCTGAGGTTTTGGCACTGGACAACCAATTATTCCCTGAGAAGGGACCTCTCCACTCCTAGCTTAACTCAGTTGCCTGCAGCACTTTGTGTAGGGTTGAGGAAAAACCTTTAACGTTTACTGATACGGTCTAGATATAAAGTGGGTTTTTACATATATAAGTGCTTTAAACTATTGACCTCACAGTTCAAACAGGGATCTTGTTTCTGGAAACCAAGTTTGGAATTTACACATCTCAAGAACGTTTTGACTCTTTTTCTTGGCTAACAAACTGGATCTCAGAAGCAGCTTTCTCCCACCTGTGACAACACTTGAAATAATCACATGCAAACAGAAACATACACGAAGACATACACAAAACACGCAGCAGTACAGGAAAATATGGGAAAGTTATCTTAGTGTTTTAAAAAAAGCATTGGGGAAAATAATGAAGAAGGGGTTGGAGTGAGGAAAGAGCAGGTTAATATTAAAACCACCTATTGGTAGAGTTGTTTCCTGTTGCTCTGATCAACACCATAACCAAAAGCAACTTGTAAGGAGAAGGGTGTCTGGGCAGGAACCTGGGGGTAGTAATACTTCTTGGTGGCCCCATCTCCATTCTTCATCAGCCTGCTTTCTTACTTCACCCACGACCACTTGCCCAGGGGTAGAAATGCCCACACTGGTTGGGGTCCCCCTACTTCAATTAGCAATTAAAAAAAAAGCCCACAGACAAGCCCCATTGGACAGTTCGCTGGAGGTAGTTCCTCAATGGAAATTCCCAGACGGGTCTAGGCCTGCATCATGTTGGCAAAACCTTGCCAGCACATCTAAAATCTAACATGAAGGAGTTTAACACAGTGTGCTCTGAGGCCACAGGGGTCAGTCAGTATCCAGGAGCTGGCTGTACAGTTTCAACCACGGTTCTTTCTGTAGGCACAACTGATTCAGGGAAAGGAGGTGTTACTGTCCCAGACGTGAGTCAACAGGCTAGGAGTACCATGTCCCCCTTCGTTTATACTATGCACTCTACTGGAAGGTCACCTCCTGGTGTCCTTCCAGTGTACCCAAGCTCTTCTAGGAAGGATTCCCCCATACCCGCCAATCCCCTGCCCACAGAAAAGAAACACCATGGCCTCCCGAGACATTGTTATCATTTGTCAGTGTAGACTGCTGCACAGACATCACCTGCAGACCTAGTCAGATGGGATTTGACTCAGCAGTTCTGACGCCTAGCCTGAGGCTTATACCCAGCTCACAGCTTAGAAACTAGCATGTTACAAAGCAGCCTAAAATTAAAAACAAGTATCCATAAATTAAAAAACTAGAAAAGATATTAATAAACTCTTTGCCCTCTCCACCCCTTTAGTACTATAATTTGATCAAATCTTGGGCAAATATTGGTAATTTCTTTGAACACCACCCCTTACCTCCCTGACTCTCCTTCCCAAGGTTCACCCGATAAAATGTTTCTAACTTTGGTATTCTTTTTGCACTCTTAACACCAAGTTTGTAATTAGTTTCCAATTTGTTCTGGAGTGAGGCTGGGTCCTCCAGAAGTCTGTAACCTGTCAGAACACAACACTCCTCTTGGGTATTCCTTGCGGTAAAAGCATTCCTACCACAGCCCTGCAGAATTTGTGCAAAGCAAATTGCATTTACTTGGCTCACTGAGTAGGAATCCAAACAATAAGGCCCTATTCATCCACCCTGGATGCCACTGGAGAAACAAAACCAGTGCAGGGGGTGTGTGCTTTAGAAACTAGAGGACAGTTTCAAGTCCCCGCACATGTGATTGATTAGAAAAGAAAGGAAGGAAGAACTAGGCAGTTGAGGGCGATTTCTGCTCAAAGGAGCCCTTAAGACATGTGTGCTTCTTCAGGTTCCTGTCCTTCCTTGCACTGTTAATGCTGGAGTAGCCGCAGAGAGCAGCAGGGACTGCCTCTGGGTGTCCCTTTTTGTCCTCAGGCACAGCAGACATGATGGAGGAGCCAGGGCTTGGGAGACAACCAAATGAGACAGGAATATGGGCATGTTACTCCCTTTCCTGTGCTATACAATGAAGAAGGTAGCCTTTTCCTTTGAGGACTATTATTGAGAGGATTATGAGAGATGTATACATAAAAGATTCAGTCATACAGGGATGGCATAGCAACTCTTTGGTTTACTCTTCACACAGTTGTACCCCGCTGGGTATGTTTCAGTGCCCACCAGCCACCTAGGGCAGCCTTGAGGACCACTGTGTAGCTATTTCCTCTGACTTGAAACATTTTTTTCCTGGAGGGAAGAGGTAGGGTGTCTTTAGTCAGAGCTTCTATTCCTGTACAAACATCATGACCAAGAAGCAAGCTGGGGAGGAAAGGGTTTCTTCAGCTTACACTTCCATGTTGCTGTTCATCACCAAAGGAAGTCAGGACTGGAACTCAAGCGGGTCAGGAGGCAGAGGCCATGGAGGGATGTTACTTACTGGCTTGCTTCCCCTGTCGTGCTCAGCTTGCTTTCTTATAGAACCCAGGACCACCAGCCCAGGAATGGCACCACCCACAAGGGGCTGGGTCCTCCCCACTTCATCATTAATTGAGAAAATGCCTTACAGCTGGATCTCATGAAAGCATTTCCTCAGGAGAGGCAGGATCCTTTGTCTGTGATAACTCCAGCTTGTGTCACGTTGACACACAAAGCCAGCCAGTACAGAGGGCGTCTAAAAACCAGGAAGTAAATAGAACTTAGAGGTCCTGGGAGTTCTGAAAGTTTTAAGACTCACAAGGCCCCACCCCCAGGGTAGGCAAGCAGTGAGTAATTATCATGGGAGAAGCAACTCTTTAGTAGTGCTCCCTGCAAGTTGGGCAAGGAGGTCTAGGGGTGCAGCTTTAGTGAGTTGTCCTCCGTGCTGACATGGACCTCTTGGCCATGCAGCTGCTTTTGAGTCAGCATTGTGCATATAAATAATCTGTCACAGTTTATTACCCAGCTAGACACAGTTGAAATTGCTTCTTTTATCTGTTGTCAGTGCCCTGTCTAGGTTGGGTAGACATGCGTTCCTATATCCCAAGACATGATGGACTCTCTAGTCTAGAAGTGTGTATGGAGGTGGCCTGCTAGGCGCTGAGAGGTAGAAGGCACCTCAGTGATGGTACAGCCACAATCACATGTTTTGAAGAAAGAGTGCCCTATGGTCAGATCCATGAGAGATTGTCTCAAATGATGATTGCTGTGGGAATTCCCCGTCCACTGTGGGCAGCACCATCCCCAGGTAGATGGATCTGGACTGTCTGAGAAACTGTGTTAGTTAGAAACTGTGTTATGAGTCTGAGACCAAGCCAGGGAGCAGTTTTTTCCATGACTCCTGCCTCTGCTTCTGCTCAAGTTCCTGCTCTGACTTCCCTCAGTGATGGACCATGACCTGGAAGTACAAGCCAAATAAACCCTTTCCTCAGTCCTCAAGTGATGTTTTCTGGTTCATCACAGTACTAGACAGCAAACTAGAAACCTGCATTTTTATTTTTCTATTTTTGAGACAGGTTGATATCAGACATCTTCCTGATAGAAAGCATGCAATTCACCAAGCTACCAAAGCTAATTTTTATGAATTCTACTCTATACCTGGCCCATGATGGTGGCTTAGGTAATTGTGCTGACATCTTTGCCCATTTTATTATGCATTAATTGACTCTAAATTACTTGTTCTGGTTAATAACCAACAAATAGATACCAAGCTATAACCACCCTTTGCATTTAGGCTCAGCGCTGTTGCCATAGAAACAGTATCCTCAGGTTCCCTAGGTTAGAAGATGTGGCCTTTCAAAGAGGACAGTTAAGTTAATGTTGGGCCTTTACAGTTGGTCCCAGGTCGGCGGACACACCACAAAGAACTTCAGAAGAGACCAAACTTCCAGGCACCTTGTCCCTGGTCTTGCAGCCTTCAGACTGCTTTGTGGCTAATCATGGCTCTCTGTGGTATTTGTCATGGTGGCTTTAGGGTCACTAATGTGTACAGTGAGGTTTGTATTTCAATTACTTGGCGATAATTACAATATTTATAATGTCAAAGTGCATATTTATTCTTTCAGTGACCTTCTATGTAAATCTCTTTCTCCTCCTCCCCTCTCCTCCCCCTCCCTCCCCCTCCCTCCCCGTCTCTTGCTCCCTCTTTCTCAGCAAAAGATTAAGAGAAGGATCATTGTTGCTCTTGTATTTCAAAAAGGTCCCCCCTGGACTTTGGACGTCTGAACTCAGGCATGACAGTGTGGGTTGGAACTAGCTAAACCTAAGTAAATTTGGATTTTGTAGAATAATTTGCCCGTAAGTAAATAGAATGAATGAGAAATCAACAGAGGTGGAGAGGAATTCTCACGTGACCTAAGCCCTGCCAAGCATAACTTCTGTGACTTTCCCAGAGCTGTGAGGATAGAAATAGCCTATTACTTGCAAACAGAATAGAAGGAAGACTGTAACAATAAAATAGTTTTACGAAGGCAGAAAGAGGAGAACAACCGGAAATCTCCATGAGGGTTACAACTTAACCTCGGACTCACATGGACCACATGTGTGCGAAAGGTTCGATGCTCAGTGGAGAGACTGAACTGTCAGGCAGAATGCCACAAGCTCACCCGTGGACAGGAACCCGGTTAGAATGCACAGATGCAAATGCCGAAAATGTAAGTGGTTCTGCCTCTGTGGCAACACTCAGTTATGTTACCTCAGCTGTATTGATGTCGGGCACAGACACATGCTAAAGGGACAGAATCAGTAAAGCCTTTCAGAAGGTCACTTCAGGAACGACAACCATACTGACAGCAGGGGCCTGAGAGCTCTAATCTGCCCATGGAAATGTTCACCACACAACCTTTTAAACTCCGAAAAACAAACCACTAGGAAAGCCAGGGCAGTGTTTCCGGGCTCCCTTGCTCAGTGATAATTTTGAGGACAGCAGCCTATGTCCCCACTGTGGTATCTTTGCTGCTGGTTCAGAGAGAGCAGAGCAGATCTTACTCATTAGTTTCTACGTGACTTGCCTGAGGGCTGCCTGAAGGACAGAGTCAACTTGTTCTTTTTACTCTCTGCTTTCCTAATTTGAAACTTACCTAGGCTAGCAAAAGGCTTTGGTCAGAACATCAGAGGGTAGAAAACTGCAGCAGCCCAGGGCAAGGTTGTGCTTGAAGCCACAGTGGACCACTTCAGGGTTGGGCGGCAAAGTCAAGGAGAGAATTGCTCTGGAAAATGGTGCATTCAGAGGTGAATTCAGAGCCAGGCGTGAAGGGTATATCTTCACTCTCAGCATTTTGGAGGCGCAGGCAGGAGAATCAGTGCCCAGAGTTCCAGGCCAGGCTTGGCTTGGCCACACCAGACTCTGTCTCCTCCCCTTCCTCCTCCTCCTCATCATGCAGCAGCAAGAAGAAAGTAAATTAGTGCAACAAAAAAGCGAATTAGTTTCCTTGTATTCTAAGGAATTGAGAAAGGCACACACGTGGTTAGGACAAGATTCATGTGAAGTGCAGAATTCAAAGCTTCACTTCAACAAATTCCCAAGACTCACCTCACCACAATTTTGATTCAGTGTTGGAGATGAGTCCAGGTATAGAACCTATCTGGAAAACCTAGGACAGGATCTCTCTCTATCCTTCTCTTCTGTCTCCTCTTCTCTCCCCACCCTTCCTCTCTAGGTAAGCAAAGACATTTTTGTCCTCAACTCTACAGAAAGAACTACAGGCAACTAAGGAATACTGAGACTGATAGAAATAGTCTTCTCCAGGGGAGAACATATCAGTTGGGGATGCAAGACCAGATGGCCAATCCTGAAACATACATAATGAGTAGAATTATACAGACTGGGCAGGTTGTACTGATGGGATATATATATATATGTATATATATATATAAATAATATGGACTATATATAATATTTAGGAATATGTATAACAACAACTAATGCAAAAGCGGTTAAGAATTTGAAAGAGCAAGGAGGAGTATATGGGAAGGTTTGGAGTGAGGAAAAGAGGGAAGTGAAATAATTACATTGTAATCTTAAAAGAGGAAAGAAATAATTTTTAACTAACAAAACTAGATATAGCTTAGCACTAAAGTGCTTTCCTGGCATGTACAAGGCTCCATGTTCACTCTCCACCCACACATAGATAAAGAACATTCACACACACACACACAGAGTAAAAAAAAAAAAACAAAAACAAACAAAAAAAAAAAACCAAAACAAACAGCAGATGAAAGATTATAGATTAGGGCACCCAAAAGTAAAACTTGAGGAGAAAGAAGAGTTTGATTTACAGTCACCACACTAGAACATTCAAATATTGTATTTAAAAAAAAAAAAAAAAAACTCGAAAAACCACAAGGCAAAAAATAAATGCTTTTTTAAATTGGAAATGCATGAGTTAAGGTCCACTTGGGTCTGGAAACCAATAGAATGTGTTTACATCCAAAAGCAATCTATTAGATTGATTCACACATAGGACCGAGTAGTCTAGCAATGGTGGCCGTGCCTTGCAGTGTCAGAGACTCTGGAGGCTGCTCAGGTCACAAGGCAGCTGCCATAGGTGCTCCTCTGATGCTGAAAGCCTGGGAGCTCCCTGGTGCTGAATCATGCTGGGAGAACAAAGGTGCTGGGTCTGAGGTCAGCGTCAGCATCAACGGAGGATGGCACAACAGCAGCAGAGGCACTGAGCCAAAGAAGTGGGGTGCATGGCTGTGCTCCCCTTTGTAGTATCTTGAATGGTCAATGGAAGGTACCACAGTTTAAAAAAAAAATCCTCTTGAGGCTCTTTCCCAAACATCCTTAGGAGTGTGTCCTTTCAGTGGTTCTAAATTCCATCAAGCTTATAGCCAAGATCACCCATCACAAAACATATGGCTCATCCAAGTAACTGAAACAGTCAAAATCATCCCTGAGGAAGACAGATGTCAGCCACTTGATGAGGTCTTATATAAGGGATTGTTACGTGTGCGCAAAATGTGTGTGTGTGGTGGTGGGGGATAAAAGAAATCAATAAAAAACTAAAACTTACAAGGGGTTATTTAATAAATCAGGTCTAACATGGGGCACCCCATTTCCCACCTCTATTCAACAGATCTGTCTATATTGATGGAGAAGAAAAGCAAAAGAAAGTACATGTGAGGCATGATCTGAAGGTTCCACAAAGACAGCTAGATCTAATAAATTCAGCACAGGAAATCAATTCAGCTCGGAAATGCAGAGGTAAGTCTTTGGAAGTACAGCATCCGGTATGTCACAATAAATATAAAGAGAGATGTTGAAGGCAGATTAGTTGGGCTTCTGCAAGCTTACAAAAATACTGTACACCAAAGGGCAGTGTCAGGAAGGGAAGGGGACAATGGCTAGACTTCAATCCAAAGGTGTATCTCAAAGGTGCATGTGGAGGAGTTTGGTTCCCAGTCAGGAGACATCAGTAGGAGGTGGGACCTGCAAGTGAGGAGCCTAGTAAGAGGTCATGAGGGTTCTTCTAAGAAGTTCTTGTGAAGTGAGTCAAGGGAGCCAGGCTGACTTTTCCCCTGCTTTCTTGCCTCACCATCACACATCTGCCAAGACATGTCTGTGAGGATGTGATGCAGCCAAAAGGGCCCAACCAAGAGTACCAAGCTCTTGGGGATTTCAGTCTCGAAAACTAACACTCGGGCATTTTGGTATAGTAACAGAAAATGGGTTTATGTAATAGTCAGTGTGTGCTGGGGGCATTTTAGAAGACAGATGTGTAATGCTCTAGTATGCATAAAATGAAATACATATTTATGTATGAAACCAAAACAATGATAAGTTTATGAGTAATGGAAAGGAAAAGAAAGATATGGGGTGGAGGGGGGAACGAGGGAGAAAGAATGGTCAAGAAAATGATGAAATCTTAGTCTTTATAGAAAAAGTAACTCAGAATGGAAAACAGGATATAAAAATCTAACAATTGTAGGAATGGAAAGGAGAAAATCCCCAGAGTCTGCAGCTTGCATATCTCGGGGCTAGATACTAAAATACGATCCATAAAAGGACATCTGATAAACTGAACCCAATTGAAATGTTAACATTCTGTTCTACAACATTGGTTACTAAGATGTGAAGATCATGGAGATAAAGCTCAGTGAGACACAGCTTGCCGGCCACACAGAAGGCCATGAGCTTGACTCCTAGTGGGACGAAAAGGGAAGAATAATAATAACAGTGTCTTAAAGTGAGTAAATAAGGTGATGAGAAGTCAAGCAGAAGCAGCCGGAAACAGAAAAGAGAGAACTGCAGCTCAGAATTTAGAACCGTACCTCAGGGTTGGGGTATTCACCTAACACACAGGAGGCCCTCTGCTCATCCGTAAGGCCACACCCACCCAGACCACACCCACCCAGACCACCCCCCACCCCCACAGAGGAACACACAGGATTCTCAAGGCTCCATAATCGAAGGGCCAAATCTCATGAGAAATGAGCAGGGTTCACAACAGACATTTTGCTGAGAGAAGCCAGGGATGGCAAACAAGACATTAACAGTAATCACAGAGGAAACACAAATGCAGACCGACCGTAGAGAAATCACTAAATATTTCTAACAGTAGCCACGGTTTGAAATTGATACTCCCACAAGAGGTGGACGCAAAACAGAATCTGTAAAACATACATTGTATCATATCAGAAATTGTAACATATAAGCAAAAGACCTGTAAGAAACAAGAAAAGAAAAAAAAATCCTAGACAGAGCATTATGAGATGACAGAGTTTCCAAAACTACAATTGAGTTTATTTTGTGTTAGCCATCTATTGCTGGCCATGGGCCCTACCCTGAAGTGTGGTTTATATTCCCGATGAGATTTCATCAGAGAAAACAAATGTTCCCTTTGCAAGCAGATGTCAGTTGGAGATAGCTTCTTGGTTAGGGAGAAGAGATTGTTTTTATTTCTCTCCCTTTAAGTCCTAGGAATATCTCTGGCTTAGACCTGTGCAGCCTGTGCAGCCTGCCACACACATGAGTGCGTGTGTTTATCAGTCCTGGAGTGTCTGGAAGACTCTGTTTTCTTGGTGTCCTCTATCCCCTCTGGCTCTTACAATCATCCCTGAACCCTGAGGGGAGGGGTTGGCCAAAGATACTCCATTTAGGACTAAGAGTTCTAGGGTCAAAGAGACGCTTCTTTTTTGAAGGGTTAGAGCCACCCTTGCCTGTGGGTATAAAAATACAATTTAAAGTGCAGCAAAAAAAAAAAAAATTATGTGGATCTATATAGTGTTAATAGTAGGCTCTCTTCTAAGATCCACAGCCCCGTAGCTAATCCAGTGACTCTGGGTAGTTGGCGAGGTTTTTAGTACCATCCATGATTCGCCCTCCTGTTGAGTGGCCTTAAGTCCAATTACACAGCTTTGCTTACACCCAATATCCGAGTACCACCTGTGTACCATTAGGAATATCTTGCAAGGCTTCTCAGTGTTGTGGTTAAAAGGCATCCCAGCTGTATAGGACCACTGAGTGACCCCTTCCTTTGGCAGCATGCCTAGTATTATGGAATCTGGACTTTGGGAAGGAAGATTTTGGTTAGAACCAGATTGAATCATTAGAGTCTTGTGTCCTAAATTTATACAATAACTTTAAAAGGACGGAGTTGTATAAATAATAAACAGAGCTGAGATCATCAGGAGTTGTGAGTGGTGGGCAGGAAAAGTGCAGAAGGGACATGCTGCATCAGCGAGTGGCACCGGGCACTCCTCCTGCACCTTGGTTGCAGCTGTGGTTATACAAACACATACAATGACAAGAGCACACAGGACTGTGTGCTTATGTGGGTCCAGCGTCAGGTTCCTGGTATTGATACGCACTGTGGCTATGTGAAATGTGACCACTGGAATCTAGGGAAAAGGTCCTTCTTGGGTGACTCTTGTGGATATGTGTTTATTGCAGACTAAACGCCTTCAAGCTTACCTCAGCAGTTAAAGTTTAATCAGTTCTCGAACTGCACACGCCATTAACAATCTCTAATGCAATAGAACGTAGATTGAAAGTTACAGGATCGGTGAACTCCGGCCAATAATCAATGAATAAAATAAGCCTTGTTTTACTTTAACTTGTAGAGAAGAGACAAACAGAAAGTAAGGTCCATCACGTTTTATAAGGTTAACATAGCGAAAGAATACTGCTAGAAGTGGAGACTTTATGACAGTGTAGTCATGAACATAAAGAAAAAAACCAAAAGCAAAACTTGTAAGTGAAATGAAGCGACCAGTAATGATTTCGTCAAGGCCCAAGGGCAAGAATTAGAAACTGATAACTGTTTATCATCGTCACCATAGTCTCCTCTTTCAGGACAGAAGTTGCTTATGTTCTGTACAAATGGTACCATTTCTTGTCATTTTAATCGCATTTACTATCTTGTGTGTGGAAACCTTGGAAATCAAAGAGGCGCTCCACATTCCAGAGAGAGGACATGGAGTGAAAAACGCGGCTGGCAATGGGTCCTGGTGAAGACAGAGGTGGAGGGTCAGGGCACTAGGGCAAAGTGGTGCAACTTTTAACCTTTGTAACGACACACCCACCTGCCGCTAATGTAGTCCGGCACAGGCGGTACTCAACAGAAGAATATCATAGCCTGGTTTGCGTAAAGCAGCCCTGAATCTTCATGGATGCCAGAACAACTGTACTGAAGGTGAAGAATTAGTCAGTTTTCAGGGAGACCAACAGGGATGTAGATATTGAGAGACGGAGTAAGGGGACACGAAGATGACTTCCAAAGTGACCCAAGACAAGACGTAATGTTTCGTTACAATGTGCACTTAGTGTTTCTTTCCCTTTTGAGTTTCAAATGTCATACAGCTTACGGTCCAGTCATTCGTGTATCTTAATGTCTGCTGTATGTCTTTTCAAAGATAATTTAAAACATTAGGCGATGATGCAAGGTATAAACAATAATATCAAAATTATTAAGACTATTAGTATTGTCAGAAAAGTTAAAGCCAAGGTAAAGATACACAGGGTCTTCAGAGGATGATGAAGGCTGAGAGGTATGGCCTAGGCTCAATATAGAGAGCCAAGGCACGTCAGGCTCCATGTACCATGTATTTATCTGCATGGACCTTTCTTCAAGAAGCAAGATTATCTCAGAGAGCTCTGCCTGAAGGTCTCATGAATGATCAGATCCTCCCCAGAGCATAATAGAAAGGAAAGGGAACCAATTCTGCTTTGGCTTGAAAATGGTGACGTGCCAATCAGATTTGGTTTAGCTATTTTATACCCAGAATCGCCTTTAATTCTCACTACTTCCTGAGAAAGCCATTATATATGTTTTATAGGTGAGGAACCTGAAACCTAGGAAGTGTGGGTGACTTACACGGGCCATGGAACCAGTAAATGGAAGAATCTGGACTTGGATTCGAATTCAAATTTGCCAGAGTCCCGAGCCCCTTCCTCTTACTGCTGAGTCTATCTGAGATTCTAAGAGTTATGAACACTCACCCTGGTCTCACAACCTTATTGTGTTGTTATAGGCATGGTTTTAAAAGTCAGAAAAAGAAGAAGCATATCTCTTTCCTCAAACAGAACATGATCGGCCTGGGTGCTCCCTGTGAACTGTAGTATGAAAGGGTAGGGAGGGAAACTGTGCAAATTCAATCGTTACAGAACGTTTTAGACCAAGTTTCAACACTATGCAATGACCAGCCCCTGAATACTTGGCCACATGTCACTCATCCAGACTTGGCTCCATGTCCAGCTTCTCTTAGGCAGCTATCGATAGACCCAAGCATGCTGGAGGCTGTGTTTCTCCCTTCTGAGGGTAGCATCCCACCGTCAGTTATTCCTCCCTTGTTTACATAAGGTAGTTGGAGCACAAACCGAAAGTCAGAGACACCTAGGTTTGATTCCTGACCCATCACTAGGGAAGTGCCTTCCTAGTCAAGTAACTGGCATATCTATGTCACATTAGCTTTTTTACTGCTGCTGTAATTAAGTACTACAAACAGAAGTGCTTAAAACATTTTTTTTCTTTTGAAACAGCGTTTCTCCATATAGTCCTGGCTGCCCTAGAACTCTGAAGACCAGGCTGGCCTTGAACTCAAAGAACCTTCTGCCTTTTGAGGGCTGGGATTAAAGACAAGGGCCACCATCCCTCAGCTTCTTTGTTTCATTTTAAGAGATGAGAAGCCAGGCATGGTGGCACACGCCTTTGATCCCAGCACTTGGAAGGCAGAGGCTAGTGAATATCTATAAGTCGAAGGCCAGCTTGGTTTTTAGAGTGAGTTCTGGGATAGCCAGGGGTGTTGAACAGACACACCCTGTCTCAGAAATATTGTGTGTGTGTGTGTGTGTGTGTGTGTGTGTGTGTGTGTGTGAGAGAGAGAGAGAGAGAGAGAGTCAGAGAGAGACAGAGTCAGAGAGACAGAGACAGAGACAGAGAAAGACAGAGACAGAGAGAGAGAGACAGAGAGAGACAGAGACAGAGAAAGACAGAGACAGAGAAAGAGAGAGAGAGAGGGGAGAGAGAGAGAGAGAGACAGAGACAGAGACAGAGAGACAGAGACAGAGAAAGACAGACAGAGGAGAGACACAGAGAGAGAGAGACAGAGAGAGAGAGACAGAGAAAGACAGACAGAGACAGACACACACACACACACAAAGAAGAGAGAGAGAGAGAGAGAGAGAGAGAGAGAGAGAGAGAGGAGAGATCAGAAATCTAGTGTTCTATTGCTGTGAAGAGACACCACAACCAAAACAACTTTTATAATGAGAGCATTTAATTGGGGCCGACTTACAGTTTCAGATGTTTAGTCCATTATCATCATGGCAGGAGCATGGTGGCAGCAGTTGTGGTGCTTGAGAAGTAGCTGAGGACTACCTTGATCTGCAAGCAGAGAGGGGGAAGGGCTGGGCCTGGCATTGGCTTTTGAAACCTTAAAGCCCACCCCCATTGGAACCATTAAAGCCCACTTCCTCCAACACAGCTGCACCTCCTAATCCTTCTCAAATAGTGCTGCTCCCTGATAACTAAGAATTCAAATATATGAGCCTTGGTCTGTATGTGTGTTGTGGGGAGAGAGGACTACGTTTCACTCCCTGGCCCCCAGAGGCTTGTAGCTATTTCACTATGCAAAAGTGTCTTCAGTTAAACTTCAAAAGTCCCCATCGTCTATCACAATGTTTAAACGATAGAAGTTCAAAGTCTTTTCTGAGACTCGTGGCAGTACTTTAACTGTAACCCCCCTGTAAAATCAAAAGTCACAGAGAAAAAGCAGATCACATACTTCAAACATACACAGAATATACATTACCGTTCCAAAAGGGATCAAAGGGAGCGCAGTGAGGAAATCCTGGACCAGGGAAAGACTAAAAGCCGGCTGGGTACACTCCAAACTCTGCATCCTCATGACTGATGTCAAAGCACTCTTCAGTTCTTCAACTCCTTTTAACGCTGTTGACTGCAGTGCACTGCTCTCTCTTGGCCTGGTTTATACAGGTTCTACAGTTTTCCTCAGCAGGCATCCGATGGTTCTGGCATCTCAGATATCTCAGAGTTTCCAACCCAATCCAGGCTTCATCTTTTTTAGTATTTTTTTTTTTTTTTTTTTTTTTTTTTTTTTTTTTTTTTTTTTGGAGCTGGGGACCGAACCCAGGGCCTTGTGCTTCCCTAGGCAAGCGCTCTAACCACTGAGCTCAATCCCCAACCCCCTCCAGGCTTCATCTTAACAGTTTCACACGGTGGCCTCTCTAGACCTCCATCAAAGGATAGCCCTGACACGTGCCTGGCCTCAGTAATTTTCCTTAGTTGCAGAGAGAGATTAAATAACTCCTTTCTTGGGTTGAAGGAGCTTACAATCCCATAAAAACAACAATGCCAACCAACCAGAGCTTCCAGGGACTAAACCACTACCGAAAGACTATACATGGACTGACCCAGGGCTCCAACTGCATATGCAGCAGAGAATAGCCTTGTTGGGGCACCAGTGGAAGGGGAAGCCCTTGGTCTTGCCAAGGTTGGACCCTAGTGCAGGGGAATATGGGGGGGCAATAAGGAGGATGTATAGGGGAATACCCGTATGGGGGGGGGAGGGAGGGGAGGGAGGGGGAGGGAGGGAATGGGGCTTATGGACAGGAAACCGGTAAGGGGAATAACCTTTGAAATGTAAGTAAAGAAATATATCTAATAAAAAAAATTTAAAATTCAACAAAAAAGAAAACAAAACTCCTTTCTTGTATCTTTAACTCTAAAGCTAGAACCACATGGCTGAAGTTGCCAGGTTCTGCTGCTTACCAGGACTAGAACATGGTCCCCTTGTTCAAATACATTTTCACTGTTTTTGGTGGTTTCCTTCACTGCCTATGTTTGGCTGTCCTAGAACTCGCCCCGCAGCCCAGACTAACCTCTACTGAACCTGGAACTTGCCTCCCTGGTTTAAATATGGCTGCACCACCTTTCTGTTGTTGCTAGTTTCCCTCGCTGCTTAAACTTTTCTCCAATTCCCTTTCACAAGTTGAAAGCTCAGCTGGGTGTGTCTTTATCTGGGGCCACCGCTACCTTTATTTCATTCAGCATCAGGCTTTTCTTTAAACACTTTAATTTCCTCAAGCTATAGACTTAGCTCCATTATAATTCCTGGTGCGCCTTTTCCCCCTGTACATTTTTTTCCCCAAACAGTGTATTTTTTTCATTGCTCACCTTGCTCCTTTCAGTATTGATCTGCATGGGAGAGACCACTAACAACCACACAACACAGTCAATACTAGGCTACTTTTAAAATCTCCTCTGTCAAAGCCATTGATCCAAAAAGTCTTCAATTTAGTTTCAGGCAGATTTTTTAGGATAAGTACAGAAAGCAGGCACAATCTTTGTCAAAATATCACTAGAATGGTTTCTAGGCCATTTACTAATATTCTTTCCCTCTGAAACTCTTGATCTGGATTCCCACAGTCGACATCACGCTCAGCACCACTGTCTTCTATGCTCTTACTAGGATGGCCCATTAATCCCTGCTTAAAGTACCCACCAGCTTTTCTAGCCCGGAGTCTCAAAGTCTTCCACATCCCAGCAACAAACACCGAGGTCAGGCCTATCACAACAATACCCTAGTCCCTGGTACCAACTTCAGTCTTAGTCACAGTTCTATTGCTGTGAATAGACCATGACCAGGACGATTCTTATAAAAGAAAGCATTTAATTGGGGCTCGCTTACAGTTTCAGAGGCTTTGTCCATTATCATCATGGCGGGGAGCATGGTGGTAGGCAGGTGTGCTGCTGGAGATGCAAAGACAGAGAGAGCAACAATGGGCCTGGTGTGGGCTCCAAACTTAACTCCAATTTTTCAAAAACAAATTAATGACAATGCATACAAGTGGACTTATTAATATTCCATTAAATCATCTTTAAACATTAAAAAAAAAAAGAAAGAGCACCCCTAATGACACAACAAGGCCATACTGCCTATTCCTTCTCTAATAGTTCCACTCCCTAACGACTAAGCATTCAGATACATGGGCCTTTGGGGATTCTTTTTCAAACCACCAAGATGGATACTTAAAACAGCATGCATTTTTATTTGTTCCATTTTAGGAGATCAGAAACTAAGAAATGGAGTTAGGGGCCTAACGTCAATGTCAATGTCAACAAAGCTTCATTCTCTTTGGAGGTGCAGGATGATCCTTTTACAGCTTTTAGACTTCACCTACCTGCCTTCCCTGTCTTGTGGCCCCCTCCCATCTTCAAAGCCACCAATCGCCATTTGGCTATATGCCGACTGCTAAGCTTCGACTCTGCAAGGGCCATTCTTGGCTGCCAACATGACACACCTAGGAAGAGAGAATCTCAGTAGAGAAATTACCTCCATTAGACTGGCTGTCTATGGGGCATTCATAAGAGAGGTCTAGCCTACTGTGGATAGTACCAGCCCTGGGCAAGTGATCCTGGTTGCATAAAGCAGCTAGGTGAACAGAAGCAGACAGCAGGCCAGCAAGCAGTGACCATCCACGGTCTCTGCTTCAGTGTCTGTGTATAAGTTCCTGTCTTGAGATCTTGTCTTTGTTTCCCACCATGACGGACTGTGATCTGTAAGCTAAAGAAATCTTTTCCTCTCAAGTTGCTTTTGGTCAGTGTTTTATTACAGCAGAGAAGCAAACTAGGTCAGGGTCAGTTAAGCACAAACATAAGCCAATCTATTAGCCTTGCATTTTTGTGAAAATACTTTTGCTATGGTAGATTACTACTCTGTTGGCTCCTATAAACTACTCAGAATTTAGTCGTCCCACTGACTAGCTACCATGATGTTCACCTGGTTTACAGTGTCCAGTGCTAGTTGTGTCATCTGTTATTGCTACCCAGTGTCCCCTTTCACTGTTTTTCACACACAGAATGAAAATGGGCGAATTCTGCTTAAGGATACATAGTATAAACCACTAACACTGAATTACTGCTCATCCATATGAACACTGTAATGTAAGAAATGGAGCAATGTTGGGAGTTTATATTCGATACCAGCACCTCAAGTACTCTAACGAAAGGCTGTAGCCCATGTTTGAGCATCACCAAGAGTTCAAACAATCAAGCTTTAGAGGAACAATGAACCTTCAAAAATGTTTTACACTTTTTGTTTCTCTCTCCCTCCCTCCCTCTCTTCCTCCCTCCCTCTCTCTCTCCCTTCCTCCCTCCCTCCCTCCCTCCCTCCCTCCATGTTTCTTTGTCTCTGTTTCTCGTTGTCTCTGTGTCTTTCTTTTTTTTTCTTCCTTTCTTTTTTCTTCCTTTCTTTCTTCTATTTCTCTCTCTTTCTTTATATACATCTATTTGTATTTTTTAGGGGATGTTTCATAACTTCCAATATATTTCAAGGTATTCTGATATAATTTTGAAACAGCAACACACAATGTTAAATATTTACCATTAACATATATTTGGACTTGTTATATAAAAAAGCTTTTCTTCCTTGCTCAAGAAATAAGGCATGAAATTAACATCTGAGTGTCAATATATGCATTCTACTGTGTGAGACACTGTTGGTTATCTTCCCCAATAGCAAACACTTTCAACATGGTTTAAGATAGTAAACAGACAGACAAACACACACACAGACACAGACACAGACACACACACACACACACACACACACTTTAGACTGCATACTTTAATTCTGGAATTTTAGAATTTTAAAATATAATGGATATATATCCTACTGGGGGAAAGAATGACTGCAAACTCCACCTGCCATTTTCAGTTTTTACACAAAACATTTAAGACCCCTAGATAGGAGTATAATGGGATATAATTTTTCTGAAAGCAGAATATAGGACTGTATGATATCTTGAGGCCCCAGATATAAGTGCGTATGTGTGTATATAATGCGTATTTGCATGATCGTGCATGTCTATGGAAAACGCAGGAGAGTGCAAAGAATAAAATACCCCATAGCTTTACATCCCAGAGAAAGTAAATCTTTTCTCAGGTACTTTTGTTTGCTCACCTGTAAGAGCCCAGGCAGCAGTGAGTTAGCTTGGCACTGTCATCCAGACATGCAGTGTGACAAGCTGAGCACAGCATGTGCCTGTAATCCCAGTTGCTTGCAAAGCTGAATCAGGAGAACTGCTTGGGACCAGGGGTTTGTCTTCTGCCTAGCAGCATCGCCTGATGCTGGTCCTTAAAAGCACAAATATAGTGCTGCACGCCCTATATTGAATTTTCATCCCAAAGCCAGCATTTATACAAAAGATAGCATTAACTAACTAGTGACAAAATAAATAAATACAGCATGTACACTTATACAAGCACACTGTCAAATATACCATTTATACAAGTTATACATCTGGATGGTCTGGTTATTATTTTTAATATGAATGTTTCACCCCGGCCAAGAATACTTTTGGGTTGCCAACTTCTTTGAGCTTCAATATCCATGGAAACATGAAACTGGAGAATTCAGAATTGGTTCACTGTGTCCTTCTTATCACTACGATGCCTGCCAAAGACCAGTGCTTACGAAACGCTTATTCGTATGACTTTTTACCTACTTAATCACACAATAGCTTCTATGAAACACAAAGAAAGAAATAAAATAGAGAAAAAGGGAGTAAGCAAGGATAATACTAAAAGAAAGAAAAATTAAGTGACCCTTGTACACACTAAATCAGAGTCCAAAGTACTTGGAATGCTGACAAGATCTGTGGCAGTCAGTGCTAATATGTGTATCAGTTTACCTACTCACAGCTGATGGCTGTCCCAGTTAGCCAACTCGGCTAGCACAGGGATTCAAGAAGTAGCAAATGAGATACGTCATAGAGATTGCCAAAAGGAAGCAGGTTGTACCGTCAGTCAGGTTGTGTCTGGTAAAGAGAAGAAAAGGAGGAGGAGGAGGAGGAGGAGGAAGAGGAGGAGGAGGAGGAGGGAGAGGAGGAGGAGGAGGAGGGAGGAGGAGGAGGAGGAGGAAGAGGAGGAGGAGGGGGAGGAGGAGCAGAGGAGAAGGAAGAGGAGGAGGGGAGGAGGAGGAGGAGGGAGGAGGAGGAGGAGGAGGAGGAGGAGGAGGAGGAGGAGGAGGAGGAGGGGGAGGGGAGGAGGGGGTGGAGGAGGAGGGGGTGAGGAGGAGGAAGAGGAGGGGGAGAGGGAGGCAGATGTGGAGGAGGAAGAGGAGGCGGAGGAGGAGGCGGGGCAGAAGGAGCAGCAGCAGCAGCAGCCAGAGAGGTTATTCATGTGTGTTTGTAGGAAAGAGGCTGGAATCCAGGAGAGAGTCTCTCTTCTAAGTTCTTGGTGGTAGTTGTCAGTCACACTCTCACTGTTGTGTTTCAGACGTGAAATGTACCTTAAAGCCTTATGCATGGAAGTCTTTGTCTCCAATACAGGAGTATTCAGATGCAAGGTCTTTGAAAAGTGGCTGGTCATGAGTTCATTAATCATTACTGCTCATGGTAGAGTAAATATTTGAGATGACGGAAACTTGGGGTAGTGCATGACTCTGGACAGGTCAAGGAAGGGTATATACTGCCTGTAGCCTCTTCCTTTCTCTTCCTGACCCCTGTGATGTGAGTAGCTTTACTCCATTACGAGCTCCTTACTTACAGTGATCAATCTACCTCCTCATAGACTCAGAAACATCAAGTGACCATCAACTGAGACCCCTAAAACCATGGACAAAAATAAGCCCTTCCTTATCCATTTGCTCAGACACTCCACCACAACAACGGAACACCAACCCAACTCTCCATATGTACTCTATTTTCCCAAGAGAACTCTGTCCTGTTGGAAGCATTACAACGAACTCCGCTGTAGGAGCAGAAACACCAGGTGTTTCTAAACTAAGGTCTGATAGATAGGGACAAGTACAGTCGAATTTACCTAAGGTAAATGGCTGAATGATTTAGTCCAAGAGCTCACGTGTGTTTATGGAAGAACTAGAGTTCTAGACCTCTCTATAAATACTTTAATTATGCTGCCCTGCCTCATCTTCACTATTACTGATGGTGATCAATTAGAATATTCTTGCTATGAACCCTAGAGACTCTCCAAGGTGTCTCTGGAGTCCGCTGACACTGATTCAGCCAGGCATGTAGTTCATGCCTATAATTTTAGTACCTTAAAGGCTGAGGGAGAAGGATTACAGGTTTGAAGGCATCTTAGGCTGTAAAGTGAGACCTTGTCTTACAACCTACCAACCAACCAACCAACCAACCAAACAAACAAACAAAACCAAATGATTTTGTGTTGGTGAGTCTCAAAATGCAGAAACAGAGGAAAAAATAGCTCAATACTTTATTTGGTATATATTCGCTTTAACAATGCCAGAGTAGTGTAAATGTTGAAACACTATTGTGCAAATTAAATATTAGAACAGTGCCATTATGCACTGTTTAATGTATATAGCCTTGCTACATAGCCCTAGATGGGCCTTGAATTCATTATCCTCCTATCTTGGACTCCTGAATACTGGGATTATAGACATGTACCTCCAGATTTATCTTATTATGTTTAAAACAGGATCTCACTATGCATCTCAGGCTAACTTCTATCTTCCAACACAGTCTAGCTTGCTCCCAAATTCATGATTCTCAGCCTCTTTGAGATTACAAGCCTAGATTACCATGTGTAATTCCTTAAGTTTCTTGGATGGTGTTAGTGTTTCAATATTACTTTATTTTTATTGATTTATGAGCAAGTCATTTGAAGTTTTGTTATGAAAATTCATGAAGTTGCTAAATTTCTATTTCTAAGGAAAAGTTTATTAAGAAAGAGTCCTTATCTGAAGGAACTGAAGGGGTTTGCCACCCCATAGGAAGAACAATGATATCAACCCAACCAGACCCCCAAGAGCTCCCGGGGACTAAACCACCAACCAAAGAGTACCCATGGAGGGACCCGTGGGTTTTTTTCAGTGTGTATTCATGTGCATATGATATGGAAGGTTTTTCACATGTGTAGAGAGATTTGTGTGGGTACACATGCATATGGTTGTAGGTCCAAGTGGAAGCCCGAGGTTGGAAATTATCTTCGATCACTCTTCCACCTTACTCGTCTTACTTATTGAAGCAGGATCTCTCATGCAAACCCAGAGATCTCTGATAAGGTTAGTCTTGCTAGCCCCCGGCCCTCCAGACTCCCTGCCTCTGCCTCCTGAGACTGCAACAACAGGAATGTTACTGTGCTCAGCCAGGATAGAAGGAGGCTGGGGGCGGGTCCTTCTGCTTGTCCAGGTGCTTCTACAAAACACTGAACCATCTTCCCAGGCTCCTAAATTAGCCAATCAACGCTTTGTTTATCATTTGGTAGAAGATGATTTTGAGGAAGCATTATATCTAACTGCACATTAAAGAGGGAAAAAATAAGGACTCTTATTTAATTTAATTTAATTTTTATTGGATATTTTACGTATTTACATTTCAAATGTTATCCCCTTCTCCCATTCCCCCCTCTCCCTGATTCTATGAGGATGTCCCCCTGCCATCCACCCACTCCCACCTCACTGCCCTGGCATTCCCCTACACATGAGACTGGACCACGGGTCCCTCCGTGGGTACTCTTTGGTTGGTGGTTTAGTCCCCGGGAGCTCTTGGGGGTCTGGTTGGGTTGATATCATTGTTCTTCCTATGGGGTGGCAAAAAAAAAAAAAATCCAAAATTTGGGCAAAGGCATCTTTCAATTTTTTTTTTCCCTGTAATGTATTGGTGATATAGAATATACCATTCTGGGCACTGGGAAGATAGTTATGTTAAGAAACCATTCATTAAGCACATGGAGTTGGCAGACCTCGGGATACAGCTGAGAGAGTTCTGAGAGGAATTGTGTATACATCTAAGCCTGTAGATTGATAAGTCAGGAAGGCTTCATAGACACGCCTGAGCTATCTATCTCTCGTCTTCGGAAAATAAAAACAAACTGAATCTGAAAGCCATAGACGGTAAGTAATAATAGAGAAAATGCTAGCAGACATTGATGAAGTGGAACCTAAAAGAACAATATCAAATATTTAAATAGTTGGTTCTCTGAAAACATAATTAAAGTAAGCAAAATAAAGAGAAGACCCAAAATTAATACATTTAGAAATAAAAGGGACAGGGAACAACAATTACCAAGAAAATGCAGAGGGTCCAGGTAAGGTAATACTCTAAATGTTTACACTTTTAGAAACTGTGGAAAATCTAAAAGAAATGGATAGATTCTAGACACATATTGTTGATAAAGTTTTCAAAGGAAGAGACTGAGGGGAGGGAGATAAAAAAAAAAAGTCAGAGTCACATTATAGGAACCTATCATGAATTAACCTTTTCAATCCTTACTTAACCATACCTAATTCCTGTCTACTTTAGGAAGATCTGAGTTCCTGTGATCTACCACAGAATGACTGCTCCCAAGAACAATTTTCATTTACCTTTGTGCAAGGCCATATTTTAAATATCTAGCATGTGCGGCTCCTGAATATGAAGCAATCGAGAAGTAGGGACCAGTTGTCTTCCAATCAGATTGCGACGTTCAAAGGACACTAGTGGAACTTAGGTAAAAACATTCCGGATACCTCAATCATAAAAACAGAGCCTGCATGTTGTTTTCTGGTTTTTGTGATGCAAAAAGCTAGAATAAAAATGTCGCAGACACTGGGGAATATTTTCTAGCTAGTAGATAGCCCTCTCTCAGCCATGAATGTTTTCTTGAACGCTGGGACTCTTCTGTGATTCTGTCTCTCTGCAGCTTGTATCGCATTTGGCTGTTAAGAGCTAGAATTTGTGCTGTTGGCCTGTAGGTTCCTGTGTTGAACACTTCCTTCCCCAGCCAGAGGCTATTCTGGGAGGTGGTAGAAACTCTAGGATGTAGGACCTACTGAAGGAAGTAGGTCACGGGTGTGAATTTGGAGAGACGTCTCCTTCTACCCTTTTGTGTTAACCTCTTTGCTTCCTGCTACCATGTTTTCCTGCATTGACAACTACCACTACCATACATCCCAGGAACAAAGACAGGTGACAATGCACTGAAACCGTGAACTAAAGTAATTGTGTTTCTCTTTTATTTCTATTGGGTGTTTGTCATAGCAATTGGAAAAAAAATCAACACCTTTTCATTCTTCACTTTTTTAAGACAAGGTCTCGCTACATAGCCTAGGCTAGCCTCAAATTCAAAGCTTGCTGCCTCGGTCTCTTGAGTGCTGGTATTACAGGCATGAGCCACCACGACCCTGCTCACTGCTGAAGCTCCTGAAACACTTGTTAGCCTACACAGCCACAGTAACTCCCTGTTGCAAAACGCATGGAAAGCAGTGAGCATAACAGACAGAAACGACGGGCAGTAAATCTGCATTCTACATCCTGTCAATAGAGCAGAAAATGTAAACTCTTTTGAATTTCTCGTGTCTCACTTACAAAATGAGGAAGGTTGTATTCCCATCTTTACATCTAACTTTACTTTTTGAGATTATCATTATATTACCATTATATATCATTTCTCTCTTTTCTTTCCTCCCTCCAAGCTGTCCCTTATACCTCTCCCTGACCTCCTTCAAATTTATGGCCTCTTTTAGAATTAATTGCTAAGCATAGATCCCTGAATGCATACATAAAGCTGGCTCAGTCTGAATCATGTTATTTGCATGTATTTTTTCAGGGCTAACTACTTGGCACTGGATAAGCGACTGTTGTGCTCTTTCACAGGGAAGAGTATTTCTCCCACTTTTGGGATTCCTCAATTCTGTAGTTCTTTGTGTACAGCTGAGGCCTCTTGAGCTTCCCCCATTCATGTCAGCATGTCCACTTATGTGTTGTCCTTGTTCAGGTCATGTTTAGGCAATTTTGTTGGTGAGACTTCAGGGGGTGTAGCTCCTAGCATTTCTAAGTGACACAATCTCACAGAAAACTCTATGTTCCCCCATCTCTTACAATCTTTCTGTCATCTCTTCTGCAATGATCCCTGAGCCTTAGGTGCAGGACTTGTGTTGCAGATGCATCAATTGGTATTGGCTGCACAACTTTGCATTTTGATTGGTTGTGATTTTCTGTGAGGGTCTCCATCTGTTGCAGACAGACGTTTCCTTGAAGAGGTGAGGACTATACTTACCTCTGGTTATAAGGACAAACGTTAGAATGTAGTTAGGGATTAATAAATGGGCGATTGAAGGTTCTCTTCCAAGATGACCTCGCCAGACTGGGTATAGCTGGCTAGCATCCAGTATCAGACATGATTTTCCCCTTTTTGAGCAGGTCTGAAGGGTTGTAAGAACAATGACGAGAGCTTTTGGTTATGATCCAGATATGTGTGCCAATACTTCACCCTCAGGGTTTCTGTGCTATGCTTGCTGGTCATGGTTGTGATTCATATGGAACTACAAAAGATCCTGACTAGCAAAACAATCCTGAGCAAAAAGAAGAGTTCTGGGGGAATTACAATTCCAGATCTCAAGATATAATCTGCAGTCATAGAAATAAGACAATACGGTCCTTGCACAGAACTAGATATGCAGTCCAATGGAACAAAACAAAAAAGAAAACTCAAACAGAGGACATTTAATATTTGACCAAGATGTCAAAAGCATATGCTGGAGAAAAGAAAAAGCACCTTCAACCAATGGTGCTGGGAAAACTGGATGTGCACCTTCCTAAGAATGAGATTAAAGTTGTAGTTATCACCGTGCACAAAACCTGGTTCCAAATGGATCCAAGACCTAAGCCTGGAACTTGGAACATTGAAACTGCTGGGAGGAAACACAGGCAGTGCTGTACTCATCACAGGTGTAGGATAACACAGGCAATGCTGTAGGCATCGTAGGTGTAGAAGAACACAGGCAGAGCTGTATGTGACAAACGTAGGCAGGGCTGTATGCATTGTAGGCATAGGAAAGGACATTCTGAGCACTCAAGGATTAGGGTCAAAATGGATGAGTAGGACTTCATAAAATTAAAGAAACAATCAGTTGAGTAAAGAGGAAGCCCGTGCACAGGAGAGAATCTTCACCTGCTAGGTATTTGACAGAGGGTTAATATCCAAAATATATAAGGAACTTTAAAAAAAAACAATAAGTCAAAAACCTAAATGAACCATTTGAAAAGTAGGCCTAGGACCTGAACATAGAAGAAGAAGAAGAGGAGGAGGAGGAGGGGGGGGAGGGAGGAAGGAGGGAGAGAAGAAAGGGGAGGAGAAGAAGAAGAAGAAGAAGAAGAAGAAGAAGAAGAAGAAGAAGAAGAAGAAGAAGAAGAAGAAGAAGAAGAAGAGAAGAAGAAGAAAGAGAAGATAGAGAAGAAGAAAGAGAAGAAAGAGAGAAAAGGAGGAGGAGAAGGAAGGAGAAGGGGAGGAGGAGGAGAAAAAGGGGGATAAGGGGGAGGAGGAGGAGGAGGAAAAGAAGGAGGAGAAAGAGAAGGAGAATCTAACAAACATCTCAAAAAAATGTTCATTAGCCCTAGTGATTTGGGAAATGCAAATCAAAACTACTCTAAGATTTCATCTTACCCCTGTCGGACTGTCAAAGATGGACAAAACAACTGACAACAAGTGCTGAAGTGGGAGAAAGGACACCAGCTTTCCTTCTACCATAAGACTCTTAACTACTCTCCATTACCACACTCTGTCTCCTATCCTTGACATAGTTCCTTGGTGGTCCACCTGCTCTAAAATGTCTGTTTCTCTCAGTTCACAGTCCCATCCATCCTTTAACATGCTGTGCTTATGGTATGGACTATACAAGGTTCCTTAGAGGTCAGTTCTCTTTGCATGTACACTTGTTTCATGATTCTTCAGCTGCACGCACTTTTTTTGGTGGCTTTTGTTTCTATCCTACGTCTCTGATATATGGGATGTGAAATGCATTTCAGCTGGAGGATCTATATACTCAGTTAATAATTTCTGTGGGAGGAAGAAATATTTTCTTCAGTGGTTTGGCCACTGGTAAGTTGCCCACTAAACTCATTGCTTCATACAGACACACACACACACACACACACACACACACACACACACACACACACACACACACTTAAAGACGAAAATAGACTAGCCGGGAAAGAAAGAACAAGACTGGGAAGGGGGCAAGAGAGACAAGCAGGGGAGGTGAGTGTTATGAAAATATATACATGCATGGAAACATCATAATGAAATGTTATTATGTATAACTAACAAACACCAATAAACGCATTTAAAAGATAAAATGGGTTCAATAAAATGTTAATGTACAACCTAAGTCTTAAGTCAGAGGCCCTAGTCTCACAGCTCTGGTAAATATAACACAGCGGATACTGGGGTTTGAGGGCATTGCCAAATGAGTTCCAAGTTTCTGTGTCCAGAATAAGAATTTTGGAAACGACACATGGAGCAAAACTGGGGACAAGGTAGTAGAAAAAGATACACTTCCAAGGAAGGAATGGTGCCTGGGCCAGAGCAAGGAGAAAGAGCTCAGCAAGGCAAAGGCTATGCTATACAAACAACAAGGACTTTGTGTCAGGTCTGTGGCTCTGAGGGCCATGTGCATAGTGCAGGCTTCTTCATCCATGTTCTGTTACATGTTGTTCTGCAAACAACTTTATGGATCTTGGAACTATTTAATTATTTAAATCTCTACCCGGGGACATGTGTTTTGGTATTCGAAGTCATCATAGATTACCTTCCGACACCCTAGGGCACTCCTGAGTTTTCTCCACTGCTCCAGTCAGTTAGGGTGTTTTCATCTTTCCTCATTTTTTTGGCCCTGGTTTAAGGTCTTTCAGAACTCGTTCCCCGCCTATTCTTCTACCTCATGGCCACACCGGCCGCCAAGAAAGCAAGTGTAAGAAGTCGAGAATGGCAGGAAAGAGTTTTAATCTGTTAGGTCACATTGAGAAGATGGATTAGCATTTCAGACACACTTTTATTCTAGAGGACAGAGGCGTGCGTGGCTAAGCAATCTAGTCAAACGGATCTGCTGAACACTCTTCGCCCCGGTGTAGAAAGGTGGTGACGGTTTTTGGAATAGGCTAGGCAAATTTAGAGCAAACCAACATTGAATCATGGGTTTTTCAGACAGACCCTTGAATGATTTCTATGTCTATAAGCGGAGTTGAGCCGAAGCCCAAGAGTCTTACAACAAAGACGACAGATACAAACCAAGAGCAGGGGTACCATGCTTTGTCCTGTTTTTAGCCATCTCTCAGGCATCTACTGACCCAAGCGAAGGGTCAGTGATTTGTAACAAAGGGAGTCTCTAAATCTGTGTCACGAATACAGGCAAGAAAAGATTATGCAACTGGAATTCTGCTGAACTGCTGGCATCAATAGCTTGAAGCAAATCCAATGAGTTCCTTATCAGTAAAGAGAGGCTAAAACATGCCCTGACCTGAAACCTGAATCAAAGTTTCAATGGGGCCATCATAGTGTTGTAATGAGCAATGTCCTCAATTTTTATCAGTATAGAGGTCACAGGAAAGTTTGCCCTACTAAGTCATTGGGATTTTCTTTTCATGTGGAAGGGAAGGTAAGACAGGAGCTTATAGTACCTAAACTGGTAGTTTGAATAAAAATGGCTCTATAGGCTCATTGGAAGGTATGGCCTTGTGGGAGGAAATGCATCGCTAGGAGGTGGGCTTTGAGGTCACAGAAACTCAAACCAGGCCCAATAGTTTACTGTTACTTCCTGCTGCCTGCTAATCTAGATGTAGAACCCTCAGTTCTTTCTCTAGCCCCATGTCTGCCTGCATGTTGCCATGCTTCCTGCCATGATGGTAACGGACTGAACCTCTGAACTGTAAGCCAGCCCCAATTCAGTGGTTTCCTTTTTAATAGTTGTTTTGCCCCTGGCGTCCCTTCCCAGCAATAAAACTCTAACTTAAGACAGCTGGCCCGATACTTAGTGTGTATCCAAGTCTAGCCTTGAACTTGAGATCCTCCTTCCGTAGTCTCTCAAAGGCTACAAAGAAAAGTTTGCACGGTGTTGGGGGATTTCAGTTTTCCCCAAACAGAACATGACTGTGGCCATCATGGAGCTGAGTTTGTTGCAGTGCCTGACAGAAGAGCCCAGTGATATCTATCTAGGTCTGTGGAACAGAAATAGGGCAGTTAGCATTCCCTAGTAAAAGGCGGAGAGGGTCGGGCTGGAGAAATGGCTCAGTGGTTAAGAGCACTGACTGCACTTCCAGGTGGTCCTGAGTTCAAATTCCAGCAACAACATGGTGGCTCACAACCATCTGTAATGAGATCTGATACCCTCTTCTGGTGTGTCTGAAGACAGCTACACTGTACTTACGTATAATAAATAAATAAATCTTAAAAAAAAAAAGGTGGAGAGGGTCATAGGACTTTACCATGATTACATCTACCACTCCCTCTTGCATTCCTGGGAGTGCTAGAGTGTAGAGGATTTGGAAAGTTATCTAAGGGCTGGACTTCATAGAGCAGGTTTCTCGAAACCTTCATCTATGCCAAGATGGAGCTCTTTGTGGTAGTGTAGTATTCTTGAGTCACCTATACTACTGTCACACTCTATCCTGTAAGTAAGTTTAGCAAGAACTTTATTATGATTATAAAATGGCTGGCTTGTCATCCTAAAGACTGTTGCAGGCTGTTGAGGTTTGATCTGTTGTTATGCGTTGTGATGCTAAATACTGGCCCTTATTGCCTCAGGGTCTGGAGAATCCTCACATACACCCAGGGATGCTATGTGACCTTGCTCCTTAATTTAAAACTGTTGGGTGTACAAAAATGCCAACAGCCTATGGCTGGGCAGAAGAGAGGAAAGTGAGATTTTGGTTCCCAGCTTGGGGTCTAAGGAGACCATGAGGGAATGGAGGAGAAGGTGGAGAGAGGAGAAGATGCCATAGATTAGGTGAATCATGAAAACATGGCCTTGAGGGTTGGCCAACTGGAGTAAGACTGGCCTTGGCAGAACATGGCAAATTGCAACTCAGGGTTGTTGATAGGGAAGTAAGCAAAATAGCTTAGAGGGTAGATATTCGCCAGCTCTAGTACTTTAAAGGTTTATCATAAATATAAAGTGTTGTTTCTTTTATTTGCAAACTAAGTGATCCATGATGAGGAAACAACCCTGAATAATCACCACAAGAGTGGGCAGCAACCCCAAGTCAAAAGATTACATTAAAAATTTAGGGAAGTGTATTTGTTATGGCTTGACTATGAAATGCCCCCTACCCTCACTCTGTTTCCTGTACTTGAATACTTGGCCCCTAGTAGGCAATACTGTTTCAAGGGGTTACATAATCTTTAGAACATATGTCCTAGTAGGCAGGTTGGCAGAGATAGGTCACGAGGAAGAGGCCTTTGACGTCATAGTTATTTCTGGTACTGCCTCAAGCATTATTGGTCAGCTACCATGATATAGTCAGCTGCCTTAGACTCCCACAAACACAGACATAGCTAATCCCTACCACCAACACTCCCACATGGACTGAAATCCCCTGCAGCTATAGGACAAAATAAATCTTTCTTTTCCAAATTTGCTTTTGTAGAAATTTTATCAGAGCGATGAGAAAAATAATAAACGTAGTATTTCTAAGCCACAGATATGTGGGTACTGGTGTAATCACCA
This sequence comes from Rattus rattus, assembly GCF_011064425.1. NCBI lineage: Eukaryota > Metazoa > Chordata > Mammalia > Rodentia > Muridae > Rattus > Rattus rattus. Next base: position 140,854,756 of record NC_046159.1, on the reverse strand, counting down.
ATCCCATACTTGTCCACTTCTTTATGTACAGATTGATGTTATCTGAATGTCATCAGATGTTCTGGGTTCTGAAAATCTAAACACCATGGTACTTCCTCTTGGTTGTCAATTCTATTAGACTGAGGGATATCTAAGTCAGTAATACACCTCTCTGTTGTGGTAAAAATAAAAAATGGCGAAATGGTTCCTGCGATCCAATGGGCCATTGGAACTAGTGCTAATTTATCTCAGGGGCTCTATACTGTCCCCAAGTACTCTCTGACCCAGACAGCAATCTCTCTACCCATCTAGTTCCCAAGGCAGGTCGCTGCCACGCCAGTTTCATTCAGAGACCTCTTATCCTGTGGCTTTCTTCTGTGGACTCTGCTCACATTTCTAGCATCCACCCCCTGGTCCCAGAGGCAACTACCCTCTCATAACTCTCTGCTGCTGCTCAGTTTGCATTCCCAACATCTGTCCCCTAAAAGTTATTGTATAAACGCCCAACAACCCGTTAAAATCAAGATACGACAAGCTGCAACTCAACAATCAGAGTTATATTTTAAACTCTCAGTTCACAATACATCCACACAATAAACTCACAACCAATTGATAAGGATATAAACCGCCCACCTAGATAAGATAAATTTGCCTACAGAAATCCATCCCAACTACCTTGGCAATTCAAGACCACCCGGATCTGGGTCATCCTTCTCCATCTCCATCTTGATTCCCCTTCCCTCCCCTTCTCTCCCGCCTTACAAAAGCTTTGTCCCTGCCTTATTTTTACTCTTTTTATCATCCAATCATGGCCTTGACCCAAATTGTGCCAGCCTTCACCTACATGTAAACATCAACCTATACCTCTCCAGGTGTGCCTGTCTGAGATCATGGGCTCTCATAGAAATCATTTCATGTATTGGTTTATTAGAAATTCAAGTATAATGTGAAGAGGGGGAAGGGCTGTGAAAAGTGAGGTTCAGTTGAGAGAAGCAAGTCATGCCTTTGAAGGTGTATCTTGGCCCTGGTTCCTCCCAATCACTCCTCTTTTTCGTACTGGCAATCATGAAGTACACAGCTGTGCCCCCACAACCCTCACATTTTCTTTGCCATGCCATAGGTCTAAAACCTACGGAGCCCGCTGATCATCAGTTACAGCTTCTGAAACAGGAAACTAAAATATAACATTCTTCCTTTAAGTTGCTTGTCACGTATTTGACCAAGGTGATAGGTCTGATGAAAACGTTGATTAGGAGGCCTTAGGACCAATCTCCCTCTTGGTGGAGTGCCAAATAACTTCCTCATTTACATGGAGAGGACAGGTGTGGGGGGGGCAGCTCTGAGGAGTCTTAGGAGGAGAAGGAACCGTCAGTGTGAGATGTGAGGAACAAAGCACTCAGGTGTGCCTTTTTGTAGATGCAGTCTCTCAGCTCTACCCCCAGAAGAATGGGTAAGAGCTCTGGCTGGAGGAGGAGGCAAGAGCTCTTTAGTGTGGGGACCTGTAGTTTCTCATTCACAGTGGCTAATCTTTCCTGTATAACAAGGTTTCATAACAATGGCATCTCTCCTGGAAAGAGCCTCAGAAGTATCTACTTCTAGAGAAGAGGAACAGGACAAGAGGCATTCTATGAAAGAGGCCATGAGAGAACTTCGAGGCTGTTCCTTCACTTCAAAGTCCACGTCCTTTGGAGTTTGAATTGTTGTTGGTTTTCTTTCTTCTTTTGAACCCCCAAATAGCATATGTCAAATTTCATGTGACTTTGATCCCTAAGGAATACAGAGCATTCAATAGGCACTTCGATTCTTGTTACTGACATATTTAATTAGTGATCTATTAAGTAATACATTGATATTTTAACTCGTGAGGCAAATCTACAGTGTTATTTTCTAGAAGTACCTATTTAACAAGAACTGGAGAAACCCCAACTCCCAGCATCAATAAAGTTTGACTATTGACTTGATATTATTTTCTCCTCACTAGAAGTTATTAGTAGAGAGCTGGAATGTAGTTCACATACCATATGCATGGCTTATGTTCACTCTCCAACAATATACACACACACGTACACACACATGTACACACACACACACACACACACACACACACACACACACTAAAGAAAAAAAACTAAAATCAAAATACCAGTCAACTGTAATTTCCATTAGGCAAGAAAAACTACTTTGTTGTCAAGCAAAACAACAACAACAACAACCACAACAACAAACCAAAAAGCAAAACAAAACCGACCACCACTACCATCACCACCCAAACTCCCAGGCAATGGTGGCACTTGCCTTTAATCCTAGTACTTGGGAGGCAGAGGCAGGTGAATCTCTGAGTTCAAGGCCAGCCAGGTCTATAGAGTGAGTTCCAGGACAGCCAGGGCTACACATACAAAACAAAGCAAGGCTGTTAGTTTCAGTCTTGCTTTGGTCTCCTTGCAATGCCTCCTGGGAATGTTTTCCTTCTGCCATTATAGCTTGGAATATGAAGCTGCTTTATTTTTGCCGAGTACTAATGCCAAAGGGTTTGCATTTAGTCTTAAAAGGGAGTTTTAAATTGAGTTTTTAGCAATGCTGAAACTGTAAAGACTTAGGCAACAGATGTGAGCCTTGGGTGGGGGTCAGGGGTGTACTGTTATGGGTGGAACCTAAAATGTCTCCTAAGTCCATGTCATGAAGACTTAGTCATCGCCTCATTGGCTTTTGAGAGATGGTGAGACCCTGAGAACTCTTATATCACCAATGGCTTGATCTGCTTATGGGTTTATAGTTTAATGAGCTACTGGGAAGTGATGGGAACTTAGGAGGTAGGATGTAATAGAAGGGAATGGGCCATGTAAAGATCCCCTTGGGGATTGTTCCTTATCACAGGTCCTTCTGGCCCCTATGAGGTGACCAGGCTCTTCTGCCACATGCTCTTACTGTCTTGTCTCCTGTGCCTAAGATGATGGGGGAAATATCTGAGGATTATGAACTGAAAGTCTGGAGCCATGCTATACATGCTAGCAAAGATTCTACCACGGAGCCACACTCCTCACTGTCCTGTGCCATCCCTGATCATTGTCACCAAGTGCCAGTAACACCTGTTCCCCCAACAATGGAATAATCCATAGTTTTCAGACTTATTAAATGTCCCACCATGGACATTTGGCTAGTCCCTTTGGCTAGCCATACCCAGAACATGAGTTAAGCTGCTTTCCAGCAGGATTTTACTTAACAAGATAAATTTGGACTCTGCATTGTGATTCATATGGCTTTATCATATAGTTCCTGTATCACTTCCTTTGATAAAGTTCAATTTTATTCCAACTGAACTTAAAGAAGAGGGAACTTAAAAAGAAAAAGATGGGGAACTTACTCCCAAGTTATTAGGGAACTACCCAAGACATGGGACAGGAAGATGCGTGGAGACCTTTGGATGCTGGGGTTCTCCCTTTTAGATGGGAGCTCATAGGTGTTGGGTTTTGTTTGTTTCAGTGCTAGTGTAGGGTATCAGGCCAGTGGAAAATCATACTGCCCGCCCCATTGCCCCCCAGACTCAATTTTAACTGCCAGTGTTTCAAAGTTGGCAGACAAGCAATTCTTTCAGCTGTGCTGTGCTTTTACACTAGCTCAGTGTGCACGTCCCAAAGACCCCATAAAAGCCCCCCTAGCTCTCTGCAGTCTCTGCTCTTGTCAGAGGCAGCTGCTGTTCTGTGTTTCTCCCCCATAAATCTCTTTTGTGAGGTTTGTTGTATCATGTGACTTTGCAGTATTCTTTGGCTTCCTGACTGCCAAGAAACCCTTACAATTATGGACCAAATCCAAAGTTCTTGCACATGTTAGGTACGTGCTGTATCACTGAGATACGCCCTAGCCTTCTCTTAATTTGTTATTCCATAGAATTTCTTATGATAATTTAAAAATTCTCTTTGTAGCCTTGCAAAAACTGTTTCCAGATCCCCGGATCACTCATGGTCGATAGAGTACTCTGAACCTCCACTGAGATCTGTCCATACTAGCGGTTTTCAACCTGTGGCAAATCTTTTTCAACCTCTTTGGCAAATCTGTCTCTAAAAATACTTGCACTGAGATTCATGATTGAAGGGACTCTAGCCAGCCTGAGCATGGCCATCATGGTTCTGGTAGACTTTTCCCTCTTCCCTGATTCCCTCTGCCTTGCTAAAAACCCATTAGGTGACATTCCCAAAGCCAGCCAACAAGGTCTATTCCCTTATTTGGTCACTTCCTCTTCCCGAGGCTGACGACCAAGGTCTAGCTACCAAAATACTGTAGTCCAGCAATCAACCCTTTGACTCACCTAACACATCTAATTAAAAGTAAACATCTCATCTTAGCTCTGGGTTTCCCCCTTTTAGCTTTATAAACTACCATTTGCCTATGTGCCACATCTGTGTCCTCTCTGTCCAGAGGTAGTCCCTTGTCCTGGGGTCCTGAGTCCATATGGACCCCTTCATACACAGTACTAGAAATCAATGGTTTTTATAGAAACTTTAAAAAGTTATAATCTCCACTAAGCTAATTTTAAGATTCAGGACAACTTGCTGGTATAATACATACTCCAAAAGCTTGGAATCTTTAGCCATCAAGACCTGTCTATCCTGCGCTAAGAAATACAAGCTTGTTCAAATTTAATCTGAGTTCTACGTGATTTGAAATTTGACATTAAAGTATCTAAAGTATCTACATTCAGTAGAAAACATTTCAAGGACTCTGCTTATCTGTATTTTTACATAGATGGTCACTTTTTTTTTTCCCACATACGCCAAGTCCCACTGATTTTCTTCAGTCCCACAGTTTTCTCTTTCTGAGAAGTCACTGTCTTTATAGAAACACCATTTCTGCTTAATGAAAGCAGGAAGAAGGGAAACATGCAGCAGGTCTGGGATGTTGCTAAGTGGTTGAGACCCTGTATAAAGTCCTGGTTGATCCCACTACTAAAAACACAAAAGTAATGAAGGTGAGTGATCCTAAATTGTTTGCCACCAGCAAACATTCAATATGAACAAACTTCTAAAGAGGTGCCAACATTTTTTACTTAAAAAAAAAAAAGACAACAAAGGTTTAATTCTATCTTGTAAGCCTAATATAACGTTATCCAGAATGTAGCACTTACATACTATGGAGGGGAAAAAAGTTCTTTAGCAGTCACTTTGACAAGCTTAGAGAGATCAGACTGATTATGAAACACCTCCAGTAAGCTGTACAGTCATAAAACATAGTAATTCTGCAAGAAACAAGACTATTTACACCGAGTCCTTCAATGACACATAGCCTCAACTCGGCAGATTACTATCAAAAGGATTTCGGAAAGGCAGCAGCTTTTAATATACTAATTTGAAATGAAGTCTTTAAACTGTGTCGAATGAGTAAGTGTGAGCATGTAAAATAGTTTTCCTTCCACGAAAATCAAACAGAAGAACAAATAAACTGTCTATAAGCTTAAAATTGTAACAATTTATTTCAAGAGGTAAATTAAAAAATGCATTGACCTGTGAAAATAAATTGACCTCATAATCTTCCTCTAGAACTTGCTAGCTTTCTGGATTAAAAATGCTACTTCTTAGACTGATAAAAAAAAATTCTGGCCAGCTCAAAGTTTGAAGCTTGAACATCGCTAGAGACTCCAAGGGCTTGCAGCTGGCCAAATCTTAGTCTCAAAGAGGCGACGAGGCCAAACCGGATCCATTCTGCTGCTATTCTCTTGCCAGCACACAGGGTAGACAAAATAAAATGTCTCAGTACAACTCCAGTAAAAATTCTTGCTTGGGCCATGCAAAGGAGGCTCGCACTCGCAAGGGGGAGCGACTGGGAAGAAAGAACACAGCGCCAAGCGCCTAAGACTTCGGTAAAAAGCAGGCTGAGCCGCGGGCCCTCCTTACCCAGCCATAGGGCTGTGCCCGAGCGTGGGCAGAGCCGCCTACATCTCTGGACCTAGGCCAATCTCCCGCAGCATCCGGAAGGAAGCTGCTGTAGCCCGGACTGCAAAGAGCTAATCCGATTTTCTGCTCGCGTTCCTGGGGTCCGCAGCCTGGGGCGCAACCAGAGCCAGGGAGACCGGCGGGGGCGGGACCTGCAAGACTCGACAGCCCACCCCTTCCAGCGCGGGGTGGGACCCTCGCGGCTTTCCGTCCAATCCCGTTTCCCGACGCGCGCAGGGCGGGACCCTCGCGGTTTTCCGTTCTAGTTCGGCTTCAGGGCCCCAGGCTGACCGGGGTAGTGGCTGAGTGCAGAGAGCCAAGCCGGGTGCAGGAGGTGAGGATTCTGGGGCCGGCTGCTCGCTCTCCCTCCTCTTCCACACGGTGAGGGGTTAAGGGGTATTGCAGTAGCGCGAAGCTGAGCTGAATGCAGTGGGGCTGTGCGCCGAGGCGTCCGGGTCAGGCGCGGGCGTGGTGTCCCCAGAGCATCTCGCCCTTCTGGTTTGGGGTGCTCACCCCTTCAGTTGCGCCCGCCTTGCTAGAGTGTCGGAGTGCTGATCGACTGGTTGGTTTTGCGTGTGCATGTTTCTTGGTTTTTCTTCCCTTGTCCTCGTCCACGGTGCAGAGCTGCCCTTGTTTTGGTAGGAGGAGTTTCTGAACTTTATAGCTTTCTGGTTCTGCTACAACCTCGCTGCAGGCACCGGAAGGTTCCTTTTGCCCCTTGGGTCCGTCTAATAGGCTGCCTGGAACGTAGCTAGCTCTGTAGTGACTTAAACTTGATGTCTAGCAGATGTCCGTTCTCTGTGTGTTTCTAGTTTCTTTCACTACCTTTTTCCTCCTTTCCTGATCTTTAGTTGAATGTATTTCTTCCTTCCCACCGGGTTTGGCCAGTTCAGGTTCAATCAGAATTGTTCAAGCAGGCTCCTGGAAGTCCTGAGCGCTTCATCTTGGTTTATTGGTATGTGACTCTATTTGTTTACTTCCTGGTTCTCTTTTCCCACCTCTCTTGAGTTCACATCACCTTGCTTTCAGAAAGCTAATTGTCATCGTTTTCTTAACGTTATTGGAATCATTTGGCTTAGTTTATATGGTTGAAAACTTAAGACAACTCTTAAGGAATCTGTAATCAGCTTAACCTTGCAGGGGTTAAGCACTACAGCTGGCATAAAATTAGTATTCTGGTCTGCCTTGTGGGGTCTATTAAGTGACAAGGAAGAGTAATGAGAACAGCTTGCCCGGCATGCTAGCATTAGTTTCCTATTGCTGTTACGGCCGACAATGACAAGTTTAGCTGTTAAAGGAACGCAGACTTTGAGTTTCTGTAGATCTGAAGTCTAAGTGAGCTTATCTGCTTACTCTGCGCAGAAGGAGAGAGATCAGGGTTTCTGTTATGAGTAACTTTCTGAAGTTTTAGGGGGGAGAATCCCTTTTCAGGTTCATCCAAGTTGGCAGAGTTTAATTCCTGCTCACACGCATTAGGATTAAGGTTCCCATTTCCGGTCAGTCCTGTTTTGTCTCTGAGTTCATTAAGGACGTCAATGTAGACATAGAGGTGTGGCAGCATCTCTGCCCCAAGGACTCAAATGATTAGGTTAGGTCCTTTCTATTTTTAAGCTCACTTTTCTTTTTGTAGGTGAAACCCAGTTGCAACCATATGGTGTTCTATCATAATGACAAGTTCTGGGGATTAAAAAGGGTAGGTAGGAGTTTAGGTCATCATAACAATTCTGCCCACTGTAGTCCGTAAAGCAGTTGTTTCAGGGTGAGTTGTTTTTATGGTATGCATTTTAGGGCATTAAAAAAGTCTGGTGACTGATTATATGGTTGTACATCCAAAGATAAAGAGATTCGATTGAAGCTACTTGCCTAGAGCTGGGTGGGTGTTGGCGCCATATAACATTATCTCCAGCACCAGGGAGGCAGAGGCAGGCAGATCCACTCGAATTCAGGCAAGCCTGGGTAATAATAGTCCCAGGCCTGCCTGGGGTGTAGTTATATTTTGTCTCAAAAAAAAAAAAAGACAAATTTTGAGGCTCGGTGAGATCAGTATCATTGGATATTGATACCCGCAGGCGAGCCCGGTGACCCAAGTGTGATCCCCAGGACCCACCTGGTAGGAAAAGGGAATGAACTCCTGTGAGCTGTCCTTTGTCTTCCCGACGTGTGCTGTGGCAGCCCACCACCAAATACCTGATCCCATCTATTCTTTCCAGTCACTTGCCTAGGAGCAAATGGTTAGAAAATGGCGGCGTCCATATTCAAGACTAAGAACTACATTTCTGTTAGTCCAGTGGTTTCTCAACATTCAAATGGGGTGTAAGTGAAACTATTAAAAGGGAAGAGGAGGAACTTTGAGGTCCTATGCACCATCTGATTCCATTGACTGCGACAGTCTTCACCTCTTCTCTGTAACAAAGCCAGCAGTACAGTGCTATTAAGAAAACGAATTATCATCTGGTCTCACTGTATTACCTAATCTGAACTCAAACCCCTGGGCTGAAGCAATCCTCTTGCCCCTGCAGCTAGGCACATGCCACCATGCCCCGCTCTGGGCTTTGTCCTTTCTTTGTTTGCCTTTCCTTTCTCATCCAGAAAGGTGACTCTGACGAAGTGGCTTCTGAAGGTCAGGTCAGGTGCTCGTTCTGGTGGGCAGTCAGCTGGGTCAGTGCTGAAAAGGAGATGGGAGCTGAGAGAGAATAGGTCATGCATCTGACAGGAGCTGACACATCCAGAAGGCAGAAGAAATATAGATAGGTCACTATATAGGCAGCAAAAATTCTTGATTTGGTTACGAATGGGAGAAAAGGTATTAGTCAAAAATAACCTGCCATGCCTTTGTTTTTGATATTGCTAACTTTCATAACATATGAATAGTATAGTTTATTTAACATTGCTATTTTTAAAATAGGATATGAAAGGATGGTAAGTTTTCATCCAGTATCAATTCTTTGTTTCCTTACAGTTTTTTTTTTTTTTTGGTTCTTTTTTTCGGAGTTGGGGACCGAACCCAGGGCCTTGAGCTTCCTAGGCAAGCGCTCTACCACTGAGCTAAATCCCCAACCCCTCCTTACAGTTTTATATGGAATTTATAAATGATTCTTTCAGAAATCTTCTTTTCTTTTCTTTTTCTTTTTTTTTTTTTTTCCCCTTGGAGCTAGGGACTGAACCCAGGGACTTGCGCTTGCAAGCGCTCTACCACTGAGCTAAATCCCCAACCCTGAAATCTTATTTTTTATTCGATACCAATGTAACCTATTCATATATGGTGTTAGTTTTATTTTGATGAAAATTACCACAAATGTGGGAAGTATTCAAGTTTGGTTTGTGATACTCAATATCAGTGTGATTAGGGCTCATGCCATCTGCACATCATTAAGTGACATCAGTCTATACTGTCCAACGGCCCATTGTTCCACATCCCCACATATGCTTTTCATAGTTTCTCAAACCATAACTTTGTTCTACACATCTAATCCTACCCACCCAGCAAGATTCTCTGCAGGTTCCCTAATGCCCTGTCATATTGCCTTGTCGGAGGGGAGATTATAACACATCTGCTTTTGGCTACCAAGTAGGACCTCTTAAACATGCCTGAACCTGAGATGCTTGTTTCCATATGTGAAGTAGCCGCGGTTGTTACCTCTAGAAGACAGTGTTAAGGTTAGGAGTAAGCGTGTTTTCTGTAACACCTTACTACCTGGTGTTTGGTAGTCCCGGCTGATAGTCTTACTGGTGACACTTTGTTCATGGGGTGCTAAATCCACATTCTTAATATTAAAGTTGGTTTTCCTTATCTGACAAGTTTACAAATAGTTGTGACTGATGTCTCTCCTTTTCTTCTTCTTTTTTCCTTTTAGTTTTCTTACTGTGACTATACCATGGAAAATCAATTGGCTAAGTCAATTGAAGAACGAACATTCCAGTACCAGGACTCTCTTCCGCCCTTGCCCGTTCCTTCGCTTGAAGAATCACTGAAGAAGTACCTTGAGTCAGGTATGTTCATAATCTTCTAGTGTAGATCAACATTGTTAGTAACGCAGAAACGACGTTGGTCAGGGTCTCATTGTGGACGCCTCTAGGCTCATCCTTCAGTCATGCAAAGCCTTTTGAAAGTTGTTTTTTCCTGTAGTTTGAAAAGTCAGATCGTACTAGTAGGCCTGTACTGTGTAAACCTTTGTCTCCCTGTACAAGTCCCACTTAGGGCAAAGATTTCAAAATCCTCTTTGACTATCTCCATCTCTGAAATATCCTGTGGTTTTGACATTATAAATTAACTCCTTAATAGGAGTTTGTAGTTTGCCCCCTAACATCTGTCCTGAGCATGTGCAACAATCTGTCATATCCAGATTTCCCTCACATTCTCTTCTCACATATAAAATCACCACTTTAAATCAGCAGCTGCCTGACGTTAATAAATCTTTACCTTAGTTCACCTGGCCATTCGGGTCTAGAGCAGTGGTCCTCAGCCTTCCCAGTGCTGCGTGCGGCCCATGCTGTTCCTCCTGTTGTGGTGACCCAGAGCCATAAAATTATTTTTGTTCCTACCTAGTAACTGTAAATTTGCTACTGTTTTGAATCATAATGTAAGTATCTGTGTTTTTCAATGGTCTGAGGTGACCCCTGTGAAAGGGCCATTCGACCCCCTAAGGGGTCACAACCCACAGGTTGAGAACCACTGGTGTAGAGCCACAGAATTGTTCATAAATGAGCGTGCCATTTCACTTTGGTATGCGTTTGCTGCATTTCCTCCTTTTCTGTTGCTTAATTTTTTTCTTTTGTATTCATAATTTGTTCCTAAACACTTAGCTGGATGAGCATTCTTGGATACAGTTAGGCATAAAATACTGACTCAGCTGTATTTCCTCTTAAAAAGCATGCTTTGTGGAGGTCGCCGTCCCTTCTCTCCTCTCCTTCCCCTCCCTCTTTTCCCTTCTCCTCCCCTCCTCTCCTCTTTTCTTATGAGGATGGGCTTGTCTGCATTCACTACCCAACTGGCAGCCGTCTTCACGTCTGTCCCATGTACTCTTCCTAGTTCACCTTCTTACATTGCTTCATCACGTCTGTCCCATGTACCCTTCCTAGTTCACCGTCTTACATTGCTTCATCCTCATAGCTGCCTGTGAAAGAGCATTGGAGGAGGCAAAAGAGAGCTAAATGTTTTTACTTGATTGTTTTTTCTTTGTTTTTTAGCTGAGTGTAGATTTCTGAATTGGATATGCTTGAAGACTTTCAAAGGCCTTATTTGTTCCTTATGGGAAATACAGTGCCATTCTGATTTTGGGGTCCCTCTTACTGAAGATCATAGCGCCTCCCACCTCATCTCCTTCCCACCTTCATGTACCTTTTAACGTTTTTCATTAGTTCATTTAACTAACCTACAGATTCAAACTAATGTAGCAGGTATGAGTCCTGCAGTGGGGCATGGGGAGTGGACTAAGTGCTACACTTTGAAAGAAAAGTAACTCTCCATCAGTAGCCATCAGCCCCTCTGCTAGAAATGAAGCCTTGGGAGCCCCTCTCCACTCCCTGCTGGAATTAGATCTCTTGATCATGGTCTTGTGAGATAAACATATGCCAGAGGATGGCATTTCACAGCACTCCTTCCTGCACTCCTGTTCTTCTATTCCCTACCCCCTCTCCTTCCTATCCCCCTCCCCCTCCTCTCCTTCCTGCCCCTCCCCCTCCCCTCCCTTCTCCCCTTCCCCCCTCAATTCCTGAATTTCAGTGAGGGGGTGGTGTAGATGTCCTGAGCACACAGTCACTTATTCTTACCTTTAAACAGCGATGAGTCTCCACATTAACCACTGCCTACCGTGGGAAGAAGCTTCTCTGACCTGGGCTGCGTGCATTACAAACCTATGGGTATCTTTAGAAGTGACTTTAACAACTCAATTATTTTGGAAAACATCAGTAGGTTCTCTTTCCTAGGGCTTGTGATTTCTCTGTCAATGGGTTATGATTATATGTACAGGACGAGGCATACATTTTCTCCCGCGGAATAGGCCTCAAATCCTATAAAGAGGGTGGTTGTTACCCCATAAACAGTCTTGCCTCTATTGCCAGTGGTTACAGTGTTGCCTTGTAGGTTGGTAGTGTAGCATGCGGACTTCAGCACCACACACACTATTGATGCCTTTTACCCCCAAGGAACTACACAGCACCTTCTAGCAATATGTAAGGCAGCCAGCAGCAGGAGAGTTCCTGGTCAGTTCAGTGATTTCTCTGTGTCCTGCGACCAGAGTTGTCTTTAGTAATGAAGTCTTGTTGTCTAGTCATTGTGGGTGTGAAGAGCAGCAATGGCCTGTATTGTTTCGGGTGCCTCGCTGACCTGTAGCTCACTGGTAGGGGACCCATCCCTGGCACAGAGCATGCGTTCATGACCAAAGGTCAGGAATTCAAGGCACACGGTAACTTCAGAATCAGAAGCAAAGGAGGGGAGCGGCTTCGTACACCAGTGTTGGGCACCTTTGTCCATACTCCCCCTCTTCACACGTGTATTTTTTATTAGGTTACAAATTAGTGGGGTCTCATAAATCCTTAGTTTATGGTGCAGTTTATCCACCCCTGTACGTCACCTTTCTCCCACCCCAAACCCATTCATTCCACGCAAACCTTTAGCTTCCAGTATTCTTTCTGCATTCTTTCACAACATGTGTATTCTATCCCTCGTACCCTATTGTTATTTACATTGCCAAACCATAGGTTTCTACATGATTTCTTCATGTGTTCTTCATTGTTGGTTTCACCCAATCCTGGCTTCTTATTTCTATGCCCCTAACTCCCAGACAGCCCCCCTTCTGTTTATTCCCCCTTTATAACTCTACTTCCACTACACTCTAAGCCATTCAGATAGGTACATTCTCTCTTACCCTGTAAAGATCATGATTCATCAGCCAAGCAGCAAACCCCATAACAATCCCAAGGTCCATGCTGCTTAACTGCCTTTTCCCTATAGTCCTACCTGTCTCAGTGAACACCCTTTCATGGTAGCTATTGTGTTTTATAAAAAGAAAGAGAAGAAAGGAATATGTTTGGTGGGAGTGTGGTATGGTGTGGGGGATGGGTTCCTCTGCAGGCCCGTGCTGAGGCATCCCAGTGCCCTGAGGGACCAGCCAGACAATGATATAGTATAGAATAGAGTTTATTCAGGGCATGGGAGGGACCTTGAGGGAGTAGAGACAGAGAAAGGCGGGGGTGGGTGGTGTGTGTGTGTGTGTAGGGGAGTAGAGGCCAGCCATGAGCACATGCAGGTAGGGCATGAAATAGAAGAAGTTAGAATCTCACATGAGAGTCAGTGAATCTTAACCAACCTTTGTATGAAGCAGAGCCACAGACCAAATCTTGTGAGGGTTTCATAAATGTAGGCACAGTGCTCTGATCAGAATGGTATGGCCTTGTTGTATCCAAAGGATAGGGCTCCACAATGCCTGCCAGTCCTTCAGCATTCACATTTAAGATTGAGGTTGGAAAGCTCACCGGGAACTCTGTGCATGGATGGTCTTGGTGAAGTGGATCTTACTGTTGAGTGTAGGGTTGAGACCTATTAATTTCATTAGCACACACCTCAATATCAGTATCTTGAACTGTTCAGTTTGAGAAAGAGAGAAAGCAGAGTATGACTAATTGTTCAGGTTGTAATTTAAGTTTTTTTACATTTAAACTAAATTTAAGCTCTTACCTAATATATATGTACACACACATTAGCTGGTACTATGTAATTTCACTATATGTATACTGTATAATGTTTATAGTGGGTCAAACATCTGTCTCTTCAGACTGATTCATTATGCTAAAAACATTCAAAATTGGCTCTCTGAGATACTCAGTATGTAATTACTGTCTGCAGTAGCCCTCCAGAACTAACTCGTGTCTCACTTAGTAGCCACTGGTCCACCTTCCACACCCGCCGTCCACCTCCCTCTCCAGGGATCAGTGTTTCCCGTGGTGTTGGCTTCCATTCTAGGCTTTGTTCATTTAGCATTTCCAGTTTCATCTGGGTTCTAACCAATGTCTGTCTGTGTCTGGCTCAGTATCATGTCAGTGGATGTTTAGTACAGACAGATACTTAGGCTGTTTCCATTTGTTGGATTTTGTGAATACTTGAATATAGGATGTGTACTTTCAGTGTAATCCCGCTAATTTAATGTGGACAGAATCCAGACACTCTGCTTCATGTGATTCATCTTTCACCATGTTTTTCCTAGCATTGAGGGAGGGAGGGAGGGAGGGAGGGGGGAGGGAGAGAGAGGGGAGGGAGAGAGAAAGAAAGAGAGGGAGGGAGGGGGGAGGGGGGGGGGAGAGGAGAGAGAGAGAGAGGGAGAGGGAGAGAGAGAGAGAGGGAGAGAGAGAGAGAGAGAGTGGCCACAGTGAGCACAAGAGCACTAGAGCTGTGTGGATGGGGTGCCTGTCTCTGGCTTTGGTGAATACCCTGTAGCAGTCTTGTTCATCCTTCATTTTCCCTTTGTTTTTGAAGGTACCTTGTGCCTTGAATTCTTGCACCTTGGATTCTGGTATCAGGATTGGCTTGTCTCTTGATTTATATTTGACCTTCCTTGTATTTTCTGCAGCCTTTATTTCCAGGCCTCAGATACTTGTTTTCTCTATTTTACAAGCCAGACATCACTTTCATATGTCTGTTAGTGTATTTTGGGGTTTTGAGACAGGGTCCCAGTATGCTGCCCAGGCTGGCCTTGAACTTCTCCCAGCTCAGCCTCTCGAGTGGCTGGAACTCTACAGACTTGCCACTATGTCTACCTCACAGTGTTTTCTAGATTTGTGAAATGTTACCTTAATTTGTCTGATGTTTTCTGTTTCTCGGCCCCTCCCTGTCCCCCTCTCTGTCTCTCTCTCACAGATTACATTCCTCCTTGTTCTTTTTATATTTATTTTTAAGTGTATTTTATATATATGAGTGCTTTTTCTGTGTGTCTGTCTAAAATACCAGAAGAGGCCATCAGATCCCATTAGAGATGGTTGTGAGTTGCCATGTGGATGCCGGGAATTGAACTCAGGACCCATGAAGAACAGCCAGTGCTCTTAATTGCTGAGCTCTCTCATGTCCCTGCACTCCTTTTAAAATCAGTTTACTGTCACTTTAGTGGGAAGGAGTAGAGATAAATATGTTTGGTTCCCTGGCTGGACTAGAAGCAGGTGCGTGTGCATACATGCTGTCCCTGTTAAGTTTTTATTATTACTTTTTGGGTGGTGTATACCTGCTTGCCTGTATTCCATGCTGTTTGTATGTTTGCCTGTTTGTTAAGTTTTAACATGGGTTTCAGGGATCAAATGCAGGTCCTTATGCTAAAAAGTAACCATCAGCTCAGCTCTATTTTGTTTATTTTGTTTTGCTTCTCAAATACCTTTTTTTTTTTCAAAAAAAAAATCTATTTTAAGTTCACAGATTACTGACTTTGTTTTGCGTATTCACTTTACTTCTCTCTGAAAACAGATATTTTAGAGTGGCTTATACATTGTGCTAGTTCAGATTTTAAAGAAGAAAATACGAAACAAAAAGAATATATTAATTTGATTTCTAACAAATTTTCAAAACAATCGATTTTCATAAACATTAATGGAAAATGCTTTAATTTCTCTTATGTGTGGTTACAAAGGACTTACTTTCTACTGCAGTACTAGCTAGGATAGCTTCGCCTCTTTAACTATCAGCTAGAATAATTTGGAGATAATTTCAGAATATTGTGACTGATTATCACAATATCTACTGTTTTATTTCTTTTAAAAAACAATATTTAGGGGCTGGAGAGATGGCTCAGTGGTTAAGAGCACTGACTGTTCTTCCAGAGGTCTTGAGTTCAATTCCTAGCAACCACATGGTGGCTCACAACCATCCATAATTAGATCTGATGCCCTCTTCTGGTGTGTCTGAAGACAGCTACACACTGTATGTACTCACATATAATAAATAAATAAATTAAAATAAAAAACAATCCTTTGCATTGCAGTTTTCACATTGCCAACAAAAACCTTATTGCGTTCTAGTAATGTTTCGATTTATATGAAAACAGTGGAGGTGATATGGAGGGACTTACATCTAATCACTTTTTTTATAGTGAAGCCATTTGCAAATGAAGACGAATACAAGAAAACTGAAGAAATAGTTCAAAAGTTTCAAGATGGAGTTGGCAAGACATTGCATCAGAAGTTACTTGAAAGGGCTAAAGGAAAAAGGAACTGGGTATTTATTTTGTATACTTACAATGGAAAACTTGATATTTAAAGGAAAACATAAATTGCACATGGATCGATGTTTAAATCATTGTTATAAGATGCCAAAAGTCATTGTTATGGCCACAGCAGCATGACTCACTTAATAGGAAAGCTTTTATTTTATAAGTGAGCCTTTCTCTTACTTGAGAGCCTGTTAACATGGAGGTTTCCTGGAGTCAGTAGTTTCTGACTCAGTGAGTCCATAATGGAGTTCCCTTGTGTTAATTCCTCTGTGTGGTATACGTGTTGGTCGGGATTGTCACAGGATCCAGAGTTACACATGCTGCATAAACTCTCTACCCCTGAGCATACTGATCCTCACCCGTCCACATGTTCTCATGTAGGTGATCAGCAGACTGTTTGCCTGACAGAATCCTCAAACACTAAAGCAGATGTGTTACCAGGTGGCATAGCATGTCTAGAGAGCGTGGAGAAGTGGGAAGTGCTTGGGCATGCTCTGTAGCTCAGACTGAAGGGGGCGCTGCTCTCACTGCCTGTCTCCATTTCCAGCAGCATCCTTCCCTGACTCCTTCACTTAACCACTTCTCCACTACATGAATTAGAGGGTGACGTTTTGTGATTAGAAAGCATTGCCTTAGTGGAAAAATGATGATGGTGACTTACAATTTTAAAGAGAAAAATGTCTGATGTTTTCATTGAGACAGTGATCTTTATGATGAAAAAAAAATCTTCTTCTAAATTCCTTCGTTCTCAATTTTGGAGAGAGTTTAATTACAATAGGGTAAAGGTAATGAAGTGTTTGTCTCACTCAGGTCTTATAAGAAGTTCATTCACTTGCCGTGACAGGGGACACATAAAATAGAGTTTCAAAGAAAAGTGTAAATTAGTTTGAAGCACACTGAAGGGTCTTGCATTTCTAAGTAGAATTTTAGGTTGTTTTTTTGTCGTTTTGGGTAAAGGAACATGATTTTATATGGGCTTACTTAATAACTGTTACTAAGTGGCTCCAATGAACATCTGTTACACTCTCGGACTCACCGCAATGGCCTGTTGGCTAATAGGGAAAGGTGAGTAATAGGGAAAGTTTGATAGCGGCTGTAAAACAGCTAGTATTTAAGTTAATAGTTTCAGGTGGGGGGTATTAAAGCAGCAGTTTTCTCTATGTGATGACTTAAGATGTGGTTTTGAACTGGAAGGGTCAAGGACCAGTGCACCGTGCTGTCTTGCTAGCAGTTGCGTACTGGAGGACTTGGAAGAGCTAACATCCCTCATTCCCTTTAGCTGGAAGAGTGGTGGCTCAATGTCGCCTACTTGGACGTGCGTATTCCATCACAACTGAACGTGAACTTTGTGGGTCCGTCTCCCCACTTTGAACACTACTGGCCTGCAAGGGAAGGCACTCAGCTGGAAAGAGGAAGCATACTACTGTGGCACAACCTGAACTACTGGCAGCTGCTAAGAAGGTGAGCGTGCTCAGGATCCCGGCCCAGGCACGCTGAGGAGGGACAGGCACTCAGGGCCCTGGCACAGAGCCGTGGGTCTGCCCAACTGGGAAATAAGCAGATACCGTCAACTTAACTCGGTTATTTGGGGGAAGAATAATATCGTTTTAACAATGACTTTTTAATCAAAATGCTTTTTTAATAGAGAAAAATTGCCTGTACATAAATCTGGAAATACTCCTCTAGACATGAACCAATTCCGGATGCTGTTTTCTACCTGCAAGGTTCCAGGAATCACTAGAGATTCGATTATGAATTATTTTAAGACTGGTAAGTAAAGACCTGGGACGTGGTTCATTTTTGGCAGGGCAGAGGGGAGGCACTGAAATTTGGGTAGTTTTGTGGTGATTTCTAAGATACTATTTTAAACAATTGGGTTTTGATAAGTTGATCAGAGACTTTCAGTGAAACTATGTTCTCTCCCATTACTAGCTCAGTAATATTCTTGATGAATATTAGGGAGAACATAGGGAGAATGACTTTAACGTTTAGTTATACATTTTCCAAGACCCCATTTTCTTCACCACCTTTATTTCTACTCATCACTAAGGTCTTTTCCAACATATACGCCCTAGACCCTGTTAACTTCAAACTCCATCACCACGAATGTTGCGGTTCCCGCTATCCCTTGGAACAGACACATGTCTATCAGTGGTCCACCTTGGCTGTCTTCGTGTCCACATTATGATAAATCATATGGCCTTACTGCTCCGGACAGCCGCACTCTTCCCTCTCACGTGGCCCATAGCGTCTTGCTATAATTAGTTTGCTCCTGCACTTGTAGGACTGTTTTTTGCCTTGTGCCTCATTCTCAGCTCGTGAACTCTTAGTTTTTTCTGAAGGAATCCTATTTTATGTATCCATGTTAACGCAGGATTGGCCCCCCCCATTTCTGATGCCGGTGGTGAGCTTAGATGGCTTGCTTCCATAAGTGCCCGTACCTGCCCTTCTCAGGAAGCCAAGAGTGTGTTAACTAACTCTTCTGTTTGACCTCACTCAGCCCCCTCAGAGTGACAGTGAGCCCAAGTCTTTATCTCATGCTGAGTGGAATGGAGGGAATGTGTAGGTGGAATTGAAGTTTGTATAAGCTACTCCCACTGTCCTCTGTACTCCCTAAGACTGTGGCCAGTGGAAATGGTCCTTCTCACATTTCTAATGGGTGGGAAAAAACACCTTCAGTGTGGTTTTTTTCCCCATTTGGGGAAAGTGAAGTAAATAATTCTTTTACTTCGATAGCTTCACACAAGGTGAGGGAAAGATTACATTCTTTTTATCCTTTTTGCGTGAATGCCATGTGTCTTGTTCTTTTTGTTTAGATTTCGTCCCTGTGCCCAGAAAAGATACAGGCAGAGTGTCCCAAGATAATTAAGCCTTCCAGTTGCTGACTGTTACTTAAAAACTCACGGAATCAGAGCGACCATCCTATGTACACAGGGGAATAATGGTCCTCTGAAGATGCCATGTCCCAGGCCCCAGCAGGGAGGGACGAAGGTTGTTAATGAGTTGACCTGGAGATGAAGTTATGCTGAATTAATCACACAGATCGAGAGTCCTATGGGTCCTTAGAAGAAACCCAGAGGTGGCAGCACAGCAGGTTCTCATCTCCCCTTGATGGCTTTGAAGGTGGAAGGAGGGGCTCCTGAGCTGAGGAAGGAAATAGTCTCTCTAGAGCCTGTCCTTCATTCCGTCACAGAAAACCGAACTTCACATTCATCCTTCAACCCCCTAAGAGATAATAGATTTGTTGTTTCAAGTCACTCAGGGATAATGTTTTTCAGCAGCCCTGAAATACTTACCCACGTTTGTCCACCCTGTTTTCCTGTAGTATTACATAGTTGTACATTTGTGTAGTTCACATTCCTTTTCAAAAAGTAGATGGACAGTAAGCTGGGGTGTAGCTCAGAGGCGGGAGGCCCTGATCCACTCCACAGTACCACAGACAAGAGAAACTTCAAAACTAACCCTGGCCAACTTTTCTGGTCTTGAGGACAGCTGCTGTGGGTGAGATCCACTCCTTGTTTGTTCTTTCCCGCCTTCCTATTGTATTACTTGCTTTAGGAGGTCGCTCCAACTTATGCTATTTCTCATACTAAAAGAAAAAGTTACTGCTTTTTCTTCCTGCAAGTGACACATCACAGTCAAAGCCACCATCCCTATAAACCATGAAGAAGCAGACCTGTAGTCTAGTACTGTGGAGACTGAGACAGGATTGAGAGTTCAAGGCAAGCCTGGGTTGCATACTGAAACCGTGCCTCAAAAACAACTAACCAACTAACCTTCCACCTCCGACAGGTTGTTTTCCTGAACCCCTTTCGTGACTACTAACTGATCTGGTTATGTCAACTTCTTCTCTACTGATCCATTTATATAGTCCACGGAAGGGACCTTTCTAAAGTTCTGGGCAGATCACATTAGCACTCTCCTGAGTAAAACCTCCCTTAGCTTCCTTTCCATCATAGGGAACACTGCAAGTCCTTTCTGAGTCACAGGTGGTCTAGCCTCAGCCTGACCTATGTCCTTTCTCTGCTGACGGCCACTGAGCTCTTTTGCATAGCAAGCTGGGTCACTTTTATCCTGATACGTTTACAGTCTCTGTTCCCTCTGGTCGGTACTGTCTGCAGAATTTCCCTGGTTCATATTTTCCATTTTGTTCAGATCCCTCTTCACATAGCCCCATCAGTTGATTGTGAGGCACCACACTCCTGACACTCTCCCACATCGTTACTGATTAAGTGGTGGTGATTCTATTTTCTTTTTAAGCTCTAAGTCTTGGGAAAGATGTCAATAGGAGATGGTAATGAAGGGCATGGGTGGGACATGTAAAAGGATCTGGGGTGTCTAAAGGGGTCAGGGAGAAGAAATGGCTTGGAAATATTCCAAGGAACAAAAACATATATCTCCTAAATATGGAGGAAGTAGAGCATTGTGTATAAAGCACTGAATAAATTCCCACCAGTCCACTTTGTTCTGTGCTACTGTGCATCTCATCTTACATCCCTTTCCTCTGTCCTGTCTGAGAGACAGGGAGCAGGGACACAGACTGCCAAAATTCCTCCCCCTGACACTCAGGTATATGATGTTCTCTACTGACAGCTTCACTGAGGAATTGTTGCTTGACAGTACTGGGGTACTGTCGTCCATTGGAGCACTAAGTGCTCCAGGTGCAGCACGCCTACCCTCCTCCCTTGGTGATTAGGGGAGGGATTGGGAAGGTTCAGAGTGGTATAGGTGTAGATGGCAATAAATTATTCAGTGATAATGAACATTAAAACAATCACAGTGTTCTCTCAAGTGGTTCTTCCAGGATTCCTCAGATCTCCAACTTCCTTCCCATTCCTGTTTGTTTGTTTGTTTGTTTTTTAATTATTATGTTTTCATTACATTTTAAGTGTTGTCCCCCTTCCTGGTCTCCTGTCCAACTCCCCCACACCATCCCCTCCCCTTTGCCTCTAAGAGGGTGCTCTCTCACTTACCCACCCACTGCTTCCTCACCCCTCTCTAACCCCCACCCCTTTCATTGTGGCCACAGGTTGGTTGGTTTTTTGAGACAGGGTTTCTCAGTGTAGCCCTGGCTGACCTAGAACTCATTCCATAGAGCAGCTGGCCTCAAACTCCAATCCTCCTGCCCCCGTCTCCCCAGGGCTGGGATTAAAGGCATGGGCCACCATCACCTAGATACCCCTTCCCATTTCTGTCTCTTAAGTAAAATTTAAAAACTCACAGCTCTCTGGTATCTTTCACAGAACACAAATACTTAAAACTTAACGAGTTCAAGATTCACATGGACAGGTTTCAAGAGTGTGTATTTCTGTCATAGTAACTGAAATTCTGTCAACTTATCATTTCTTCCTTATGGTTATAAGGACCACACTTGGTCTCAGGCATCGTAGGCAAGCAGTCTACCACTGAGCTGTAACTATAATCTTGGAGTTTTTCCTTATGTTTTCTAATTAAAGTTTCCTTGTGTTTTCTAATTTGAAAAATATAAACATAAAAGTTATATATTATACATGTTAACTACCATATGATGTCAATATTATGTCTACATTATGAAATCAAGTTAGACATCTCCTCAAACATCTGCCACGCTTTATGGAAAACTGAAAGTCCTTTCTTCTAGTGTTTTTGAAACACGCAGTTCACAGTTGGGTGTCTGGCTGCCTTGCTGTGAAGTACCATGCCAGGATTTACTCTTACCTGATTGTAGCTTTGTGTTCATTGGTTCTTGTTCTCCCTGTCTAGGAGATACATTTTACATATCACATATGATAATCTACCATTATTTAAAATGTATCATTTATGATAAATAAAATACTGCAGTAATTATAATTTCATGTGTTTTCCGTGTCCTTTTGCAGAGAGCGAGGGTCATTGTCCGACCCACATTGCCGTGCTGTGTCGAGGCAGAGCGTTTGTCTTCGATGTCCTCCATGACGGATGTTTGATCACCCCGCCAGAACTTCTCAGGTCTTTAACCACCTCTTAAAGATACTGTGCATCTTAAATCAATTAAGTTTGTTCTTTGGCAGTTTTACGCACGCGTAGAATGTACTCTTCTTATTCTCCCCCACTTTGACTTCGCTTCTGGCATCCCTGTCAGCTCCTGTTTTCCATACAGCTCTTTCCCACATTCATGACATTTTGTTTTGTTGTGATCCATGGAGTTTGACCAGGACCTTCTGAGCGCAGCAGTGAATACAGGTCAAGACCGTGAGCTCTCCTCTCTGAGAATTTAATTGAAGACTTGCTAACAATTTCAGAGGGTTAGTGTGTTGGCATCATGGTGGGCAGCATAGTGGCAGACAGTCAGGCAAGTTTGACACTGCATTTTACTGAGCAGTAGTACTAAGTTCCCACAGGGCCTCATGGAGCTGCTAGAGCCTGTGCTTTTCCAAGCTTCTATACTTGACTGGGTTTCCGTACTAGGTAGGGGTTCAGAGCCAGCATGGCGGC